>NC_060194.1:36696210-36706210 GCF_021184085.1 Oncorhynchus gorbuscha | reverse complement strand
CTCTCTCTCTCTCTCTCTCTCTCTCTCTCTCTCTCTCTCTCTCTCTCTCTCTCTCTCTCTCTCTCTCTCTCTCTCTCTCTCTCACTCTCCCCCTGTCTCTCTCGCTCTCTCTCTCCTCCCGTCTCTCTCCCCCCCCTCTCTCTCTCTCTCTCTCTCTCTCTCTCTCTCTCTCTCTCTCTCTCTCTCTCCCTGTCTCTCTCTCTCCCTGTCTCTCTCTCTCTCTCTCTCTCTCTCTCTCTCTCTCTCTCTCTCTCTCTCTCTCTCTCTCTCTCTCTCTCTCTCTCTCTCTCTCTCTCTCTCTCTCTCTCTCTCTCTGTCTCTCTCCCCCCTGTCTCTCTCTCCCCTCGTCTCTCACTCTCCCGTCTCTCTCTCTCTCTCTCTCTCTCTCTCTCTCTCTCTCTCTCCTCCCTCTCTCTCTCACTCTCCCCCTGTCTCTCTCGCTCTCTCTCCTCCCGTCTCTCTCTCTCTCTCTCTCTCTCTCTCTCTCTCTCTCTCTCTCTCTCTCTCTCTGTCTCTCTCTCTTCTCTCTCTCTCTCTCTCTCTCTCTCTCTCTCTCTCTCTCTCTCTCTCTTCTCTCTCTCTCCTCTCTCTCTCTCTCTCTCTCTTCTCTCTCTCTCTCTCTCTCTCTCTCTCTCTCCTCCTGTCTCTCTCTCTCTTTCCCTGTCTCTCTATCTCTCTCTTCCCGTCTCTCTCTCTACCCTCTCTCTCTCTGAGTCTGTCCAGAAACAGCAAACCCCAACACATCATTATGTAATGTGGATGATAGGAGGAGATTATGTAATTATTTTACTCAGGGAGGGTAAGAGGCACAGAAAAGGGAGAGTGGGCTGTGTCTCAACTGACCTAGATACAGCGGTGTGTCTCAGTTGACGCCCCCCTCCACTGAGTGACAAATATATTGATACAATAAAATGTATATTGATCAAAAAAACAGTCCTATTAATAGACAGTTACACAGGTCGATACTGTAGAGAGAGAAAATCAAAGTCACAGGGAGAGACTGACGATAAGACAGACAATCAAATAGCCAGAGAGAGCGAGGCGGGAGAGAGAGGGGGGAGGGAGAGAAAAGGGAGAGAGTGAGAGAGAGGTGGGGAGAGAAAGAGGAGTGAGAAAGAGGAGGAGGATATAGAGGGGTGAGAGAGATGGTGAGAGAGAGGGGAGAGTGAGGAGGAGGAGAGATAGAGGGGAGAGAGAAAGAGGAGGAGGAGAGAGAGAGAGAGGGGAGGAAGAGAGAGAGAGCGAGAGAGGGGAGAAAGAAAGAGGAGGAGGAGAGAGAGAGAGAGGGGAGAGGGGAGAGAGACATGAGGAGAGTGAGGAGGAGGAGAGCGAGAGAGGGGAGAGAGAAGGGAGGAAGAGAGAGAGAGAGGTGAGAAAGAAAGAGGAGGAGGAGGGAGAGAGGGGAGAGGGGAGAGAGACATGAGGAGAGTGAGAGGGGAGAGAGAGTGAGGAGGAGGAGAGAGAGAAAAAACAACATACAACATTATTAAATCCATGTACACAAACAACAAGTGTGTGGTTAAAATTGGCCAAAAACACACACATTACTTTCCGCAGGGCCGGGGGATGAGACAGGCTGCAGCTAAAGCCCTACCCTGTTCAACATATATATCAACGAATTGGCGAGGGCACTAGAACAGTCTGCAGCACCCGGCCTCACCCGTACTCTAATCTGAGTGTCTACTGTTTGCTGATGATCTTCTGCACAGATTTTGTCAGACCTGGGCCCTGACAACAAGTCTCAGTAAGACAAAAATAATGGTGTTCCAAAAAAGGTCCAGTTGCCAGGACCACAAATACAAATACAAATTCAAGAGCACACAAAAAAATATACATACCCCGGCTTAAATATCAGCGCCACAGGTAACTTCCACAAAGCTGTGAATGATCTGAGAGACAAGGCAAGAATTGCCTTCTATGCCATCAAAAGGAACATAAATTCGACATACCAATTAGGATTTGCCTAAAAATACTCTAATTAGTTATAGAACCCATTACCCTTTATGGGTGTGAGGTGGGACAAACACCAAATTGAGACTGCAGAATTCTGCAAAAATATTCTGTGTACAACGTAAAACACAAAATAATGCATGCAGAGCAAAATTAGGCCAATACCAGCTAATTTTCAACATCCAGAAAAGAGCCTTCAAATTCTACAACCACCTATTAGGAAGCAATTCCTAAACCTTCCATAACAAACCCATCACCTACAGAGAGATGAACCTAGAGAAGAGTCCCCTAAGCAAGCTGGTCCTGGGGCTCTGTTCACAAACACAAACAGACCCCACAGAGTCCCAGGACAGCAACACAATTAGACCCAACCAAATCATGAGAAAACAAAATATAATTACTTGACACATTGGAAGGAATTAACAAAACAACAGAGCACTGTCACTGACACACAATTAAGGAAGTCTTTGACTATGTACAGACTCAGTGAACATAGCCTTGCTATTGAGAAAGGCCGCCGAAGACAGACCTGGCTCTCAAGAGAAGACAGGCTATGTGCACACTGCCCACAAAATGGATGGAAACTGAGCTGCACTTCCTAACTGCCAAATGTCTCAAATCAAATCAAATAGATTTATATAGCCCTTCGTACATCAGCTGATATCTCAAAGTGCTGTACAGAAACCCAGGTCTAAAACCCCAAACAGCAAGCAATGCAGGTGTAGAAGCACGGTGGCTAGGAAAAATGTATGACCATACATGAATTTGAAAACAAATCCAATTATGATAAACTCCCATGTCGATTGGGTGAAATACCACCGTGTGCAATCACAGCAGCAAGATTTGTGACCTGTTCCCTCAAGAAAATGGCAACCAGTGAAGAACAAACACCATTGTAAATACAACCGATATGTCACGCCTGCTCCCGCTCCCCCCCTTTGGCGCTCGAGGGCACCAGGCTGCCCTTCATTACACCTGTCACCATCATTACGTCCAACTGCGCTCATTGGACTCACCTGGACTCCTTCACGATGTTGATTGCTCTAACCACTAGGCTACCCTGCCACCTCTACACTCTAACCACTAGGCTACCCTGCCAACTCTACACTCTAACCACTAGGCTACCCTGCCACCTCTACACTCTAACCCCTAGGCTACCCTGCCACCTCTACACTCTAACCACTAGGCTACCCTGCCACCTCTACACTCTAACCACTAGGCTACCCTGCCACCTATACACTCTAACCACTAGGCTACCCTGCCATCTCTACACTCTAACCACTAGGCTACCCTGCCACCTCTACACTCTAACCACTAGGCTACCCTGCCACCTCTACACTCTAACCACTAGGCTACCCTGCCACCTCTACACTCTAACCACTAGGCTACCCTGCCACCTCTACACTCTAACCACTAGGCTACCCTGCCACCCCAAAATGACTCAAGTAAAAGTGAAGTTACCCTGTAAAATAGTACTTGAGTAAAAGTATTTGATTTTAATTATACTTAAGAATCAAATGTAAATTTTATTTAAAACTATACCTAAGTAACAAAAGTTAATGTTAAAGTATAAATAATTTGAAATTCCTTATATTAGGCAAACCAGACAGCACGATTTTCTTGTCTTTTTAAGGTAGGTAAAGTCAGGTGCACACTCCAACACTCAGACATAATTTACAAATGAAGCATTTGTATTTTTTATCTTTACTTTAATTAGCATCTTTTGTCTTTACTACAATTGGTCTCTTATCTTTAACTCTGCATATTTGGAGAAGGACCCGTAAGTAAACATTTCACTGTTAGTCTACACCTGTTGTTTACGAAGCATGTGACAAATAAAACAACATTTGATTTGATTTAAAAGTCTTACTGAATGCCATTGATACGTTTGTTCTTATGCTGTTGGGGAAAGAGAACATCTTTGGTTTAGAGATAACAACAAACTGCCATCTGCTACAGTGTGATGATGCCTATTGTTATTGTTGTTACGTCATTATAAACTCCTCAAATCCTGCAGCAACACACCCTGTCATAATCCTAATCTCCACTGTATTGTACAAGCCAAGGCACACCATCATCCAATAATCTCAATCCTCTACTGCACTTCTCTCATCCCTGTTATGCAGGTGAATGAGGACCCAAAAGCGACTTGGTGAAAACAGAGTTTTTAATCCAGTAAAGTAACTTTACAATCAAAAGGCATAATTCTACTCGTAATGATGAGAACAGACTGGAGACTTGATCAAGAACTGCAGGTTGCCTCGGGAAGGCACTTGAACGTAGCAGACTCAGACACCTGCTCACCACGCAGCATCTGAGGGAAACACGACACGACAGGGCGATACATAGACACAGCACGGTGAACAATAGACAAGGATCCGACAGGGCAGGAACGGAAAACAAGGAGAGAAATAGGGACTCTAATCAGGGAAAAGGATCGGGAACAGGTGTGGGAAGACTAAATGATTGATTAGGGGAATAGGAACAGCTGGGAGCAGGAACGGAACGATAGAGAGAAGAGAGAGAGGAAGGGAGAGAGAAAAAGGGGAACGAACCTAAAAAGACCAGCAGGGGGAAAATGAACAGAGGGAAAAGCAAAATGACAAGACAATCTAAGACAAAACATGACAGTACCCCCCACTCACCGAGCGCCTCCTGGCGCACTCGAGGAGGAATCCTGGCGGCAACGGAGGAAATCATCAATAAGTGAACGGTCCAGCACGTCCCGAGACGGAACCCAACTCCTCTCCTCAGGACCGTAACCCTCCCAATCCACTAAGTATTGGTGACCCCGTCCCGAGAACGCATGTCCATGATCCTACGTACCTTGTAAATAGGTGCGCTCTCGACAAGGACGGGAGGGGGGAGGGAAGACGAACGGGGGTGCGAAGAAAGGGCTTGACACAGGAGACATGGAAGACAGGATGGACGCGACGAAGATGTCGCGGAAGAAGCAGTCGCACAGCGACAGGATTGACGACCTGGGAGACACGGAACGGACCAATGAACCGCGGAGTCAACTTACGAGAAGCTGTCGTAAGAGGAAGGTTGCGAGTGGAAAGCCACACTCTCTGGCCGCAACAATACCTAGGACTCTTAATCCTGCGTTTATTGGCGGCTCTCACAGTCTGTGCCCTGTAACGGCAAAGTGCAGACCTCACCCTCCTCCAGGTGCGCTCACAACGTTGGACAAACGCTGAGCGGAGGGAACGCTGGACTCGGCAAGCTGGGATGAGAACAGAGGAGGCTGGTAACCCAGACTACTCTGAAACGGAGATAACCCGGTAGCAGACGAAGGAAGCGAGTTGTGAGCGTATTCTGCCCAGGGGAGCTGTTCTGCCCAAGACGCAGGGTTTCTGAAAGAAAGGCTGCGTAGTATGCGACCAATCGTCTGATTGGCCCTCTCTGCTTGACCGTTAGACTGGGGATGAAACCCGGAAGAGAGACTGACGGACGCACCAATCAAACGACAGAACTCCCTCCAAAACTGTGACGTGAATTGCGGGCCTCTGTCTGAAACGGCGTCTAACGGGAGGCCATGAATTCTGAACACATTCTCGATGATGATTTGTGCCGTCTCCTTAGCGGAAGGAAGTTTAGCGAGGGGAATGAAATGTGCCGCCTTAGAGAACCTATCGACAACCGTAAGAATCACAGTCTTCCCTGCAGACAAAGGCAGACCGGTAATGAAGTCTAGGGCGATGTGAGACCATGGTCGAGAAGGAATGGGAGCGGTCTGAGACGACCGGCAGGAGGAGAGTTACCCGACTTAGTCTGCGCGCAGTCCGAACAAGCAGCCACGAAACGGCGCGTGTCACGCTCCTGAGTCGGCCACCAAAAGCGCTGGCGAATAGACGCAAGAGTGCCTCGAACACCGGGATGACCAGCTAACTTGGCAGAGTGAGCCCACTGAAGAACAGCCAGACGAGTGGAAACAGGAACGAAAAGGAGGTTACTAGGACAAGCGCGCGGCGACGCAGTGTGCGTGAGTGCTTGCTTAACCTGTCTTTCAATTCCCCAGACTGTCAACCCGACAACACGCCCATAAGGAAGAATCCCCTCGGGATCAGTAGAAGCCACAGAAGAACTAAACAGACGGGATAAGGCATCAGGCTTGGTGTTTTTGCTACCCGGACGGTAAGAAATCACAAACTCGAAACGAGCGAAAAACAACGCCCAACGAGCTTGACGGGCATTAAGTCGTTTGGCAGAACGGATGTACTCAAGGTTCTTATGGTCTGTCCAAACGACAAAAGGAACGGTCGCCCCCTCCAACCACTGTCGCCATTCGCCTAGGGCTAAGCGGATGGCGAGCAGTTCGCGGTTACCCACATCATAGTTGCGCTCAGATGGCGACAGGCGATGAGAAAAATAAGCGCAAGGATGAACCTTATCGTCAGACTGGAAGCGCTGGGATAGAATGGCTCCCACGCCTACCTCTGAAGCGCCAACCTCGACAATGAATTGTCTAGTGACGTCAGGAGTAACGAGGATAGGAGCGGACGTAAAACGTTCTTTTAGAAGATCAAAAGCTCCCTGGGCGGAACCGGACCACTTAAAACACGTCTTGACAGAAGTAAGAGCTGTGAGAGGGGCAGCAACTTGACCGAAATTACGAATGAAACGCCGATAGAAATTAGCGAAACCTAAAAAGCGCTGCAACTCGACACGTGACCTTGGAACGGGCCAATCACTGACAGCTTGGACCTTAGCGGAATCCATCTGAATGCCTTCAGCGGAAATAACGGAACCGAGAAAAGTAACGGAGGAGACATGAAAAGAGCACTTCTCAGCCTTCACGTAGAGACAATTCTCTAAAAGGCGCTGTAGAACACGTCGAACGTGCTGAACATGAATCTCGAGTGACGGTGAAAAAATCAGGATATCGTCAAGATAGACAAAAACAAAGATGTTCAGCATGTCTCTCAGAACATCATTAACTAATGCCTGAAAAACAGCTGGCGCATTGGCGAGACCAAACGGCAGAACCCGGTACTCAAAATGCCCTAACGGAGTGTTAAACGCCGTTTTCCACTCGTCCCCCTCTCTGATGCGCACGAGATGGTAAGCGTTACGAAGGTCCAACTTAGTAAAGCACCTGGCTCCCTGCAGAATCTCGAAGGCTGATGACATAAGGGGAAGCGGATAACGATTCTTAACCGTTATGTCATTCAGCCCTCGATAATCCACGCAGGGGCGCAGAGTACCGTCCTTTTTCTTAACAAAAAGAACCCCGCCCGGCCGGAGAGGAAGAAGGCACTATGGTACCGGCGTCAAGAGACACAGATAAATAATCCTCGAGAGCCTTACGTTCGGGAGCCGACAGAGAGTATAGTCTACCCCGAGGAGGAGTGGTCCCCGGAAGGAGATCAATACTACAATCATACGACCGGTGAGGAGGAAGGGAGTTGGCTCGGGACCGACTGAAGACCGTGCGCAGATCATGATATTCCTCCGGCACTCCTGTCAAATCGCCAGGTTCCTCCTGAGAAGTGGGGACAGAAGAAATGGGAGGGATGGCAGACATTAAACACTTCACATGACAAGAAACGTTCCAGGATAGGATAGAATTACTAGACCAATTAATAGAAGGATTATGACATACTAGCCAGGGATGACCCAAAACAACAGGTGTAAAAGGTGAACGAAAAATCAAAAAGAAATAGTCTCACTGTGGTTACCAGATACTGTGAGAGTTAAAGGTAGTGTCTCAAATCTGATACTGGGAAGATGACTACCATCTAAGGCAAACATGGGCGTAGGCTTGTCTAACTGTCTGAAAGGAATGTCATGTTTCCGAGCCCATGCTTCGTCCATGAAACAACCCTCAGCCCCAGAGTCAATCAAGGCACTGCATGTAGCACCCGAACCGGTCCAGCGTAGATGGACCGACATAGTAGTACAGGATCTAGATGAAGAGACCTGAGTAGTAGCGCTCACCAGTAGCCCTCCGCTTACTGATGAGCTCTGGCCTTTTACTGGACATGAATTGACAAAATGTCCATCAAATCCGCAATAGAGGCACAGGCGGTTGGTGATCCTCCGTTCCCTCTCCTTGGTCGAGATGCGAATACCTCCCAGCTGCATGGGCTCAGTCTCTGAGCCAGAGGAGGGAGATGGTTGCGATGCGGAGCAGGGAAACACCGTTGACGCGAGCTCTCTTCCATGAGCTTGGTGACGAAGATCTACCCGTCGTTCTATGCGGATGGCGAGAGCAATCAAAGAGTCCACACTGGAAGGAACCTCCCGAGAGAGAATCTCATCTTTGACCACTGCGTGGAGTCCCTCCAGAAAACGAGCGAGCAGCGCCGGCTCGTTCCAGTCACTAGAGGCAGCAAGAGTGCGAAACTCTATAGAGTAATCCGTTATGGATCGATCACCTTGGCATAGGGAAGCCAGGGCCCTAGAAGCCTCCCTACCAAAAACTGAACGGTCAAAAACCCGAATCATCTCCTCTTTAAAGTTCTGGTAATTGTTAGAACAATCAGCCCTTGCCTCCCAGATAGCTGTGCCCCACTCTCGAGCCCGGCCAGTAAGGAGTGAAATGACGTAAGCAACCCGAGCTCTCTCGCTAGAGTATGTGTTGGGTTGGAGAGAGAACACAATATCACACTGGGTGAGAAAGGAGCGGCACTCCGTGGGCTGCCCGGAGTAGCAAGGTGGGTTATTAACCCTAGGTTCCGGAGGCTCGGCAGGCCAGGAAGTAACAGGTGGCACGAGACGAAGACTCTGGAACTGTCCAGAGAGGTCGGAAACCTGAGCGGCCAGGTTCTCCACGGCATGGCGAGCAGCAGACAATTCCTGCTCGTGTCTGCCGAGCATGGCTCCTTGGATCTCGACGGCAGTGTTACGAGCATCTGTAGTCGCTGGGTCCATTCTTTGGTCGGATCCTTCTGTTATGCAGGTGAATGAGGACCCAAAAGCGACTTGGTGAAAACAGAGTTTTTAATCCAGTAAAGTAACTTTACAATCAAAAGGCATAATTCTACTCGTAATGACGAGAACAGACTGGAGACTTGATCAAGAACTGCAGGTTGCCTCGGGAAGGCACTTGAACGTAGCAGACTCAGACACCTGCTCACCACGCAGCATCTGAGGGAAACACGACACGACAGGGCGATACATAGACACAGCACGGTGAACAATAGACAAGGATCCGACAGGGCAGGAACGGAAAACAAGGAGAGAAATAGGGACTCTAATCAGGGAAAAGGATCGGGAACAGGTGTGGGAAGACTAAATGATTGATTAGGGGAATAGGAACAGCTGGGAGCAGGAACGGAACGATAGAGAGAAGAGAGAGAGGAAGGGAGAGAGAAAAAGGGGAACGAACCTAAAAAGACCAGCAGGGGGAAAATGAACAGAGGGAAAAGCAAAATGACAAGACAATCTAAGACAAAACATGACAATCCCTTTCTAACTAAATCCACTCTTCCCTCACTTCCTAAATGCACCACTCTCTCCTTACCAAAATCTCTCATTCTCTCCTCCTCTCGTTCGGTTTCCCACCCCTCTCTCCCTACATCTATCTATTCCCTCACTGTCACTGTCCCTGAGATGTGCATTACGAGGACAAACCCAGTAGTATAGCTCTCCACGATGAGAGTAGTATAGCTCTCCGCGGTAACTAACCTCCTGACCTGTAACACACAGAAGCTTCGTTTATGTCTGGTGCAAACATGTGCCCTTGTGTCCAAATCCTGATTGTGCCCACATTTGTAGACAGGTGTTGACGATATAAATACACATTATGAACATCTCTGGAGAAACCTGAATAAAGCTGTGCAGCGACTCTCCCAGTCCAACCTGACTGAGCCTGAGAGGATCTGCCGAGAAGATTGGGAGAAACTCCCCAAATACAGGTGTACCAAGCTTGTAATCTTTGCCAAAGGTGCTTCAACAAACTACTGAGTAAACGGTCTGAATAATTATGAAAATGTATTATATCAGTTTTTTATTTTTAATAAATTAGCAGAAAACCTGTTTTTGTTTTGTCCTTATGGGGTATTGTGTGTAGATTGATGAGGGGGAAAAAACATTTGAATCCATT
>NC_060194.1:36571666-36696110 GCF_021184085.1 Oncorhynchus gorbuscha | reverse complement strand
TATCGCTTTTGTCTAAGACTGGAATAAAGACTCTGTTTTCGTTAAGTCGCTTTTGGGTCCTCATTCACCTGCATAACAGAGAAGCCACATGACATGGTAGGTATGTTGTAGACCACCTGACTGAGAAGCCACATGACATGGTAGAGAGTGAATGTTGTAGACCACCTGACTGAGAAGCCACATGACATGGTAGGTATGTTGTAGACCACCTGACTGAGAAGCCACATGACATGGTAGGTATGTTGTAGACAACCTGACTGAGAAGCCACATTACATGGTAGGGAAGTCAAAACTGTTTTCACTGACTGTCCCTCAGGTTGTGGCTGGATGACAAATATTTGGCTGCCAAAACGGCACATTTTGTATTTTCACCCATTAAATATGTGATTCTTTCTTAACATTTTATCATTTAAAATTCTTTGTACTGAATGATAATTTTGGGAAAGAAAGATTCTGAGTATTTGTCACAGCGTAAAAGGAAATACAGCTCTGTCTCTACCTCTTCCCTGGAGCAGAGTGAGCACAGCCTGTCCTCTCTGGGCAGCCAGGTTTGCCTGCGATGGCCGATCTCTATAGCCAGACTGCTCACTGTGCTCACTGTCTGTCTGTCTGTCTCTCTGTCTGTCTGTCTGTCTGTCTCTCTGTCTGTCTCTCTGTCTCTCTGTCTCTCTCGCTCTCCCTTCTACCTTGCTATTGAATTAAGCTGGTGTGTGGGTACATGCAAAGGCAAACACCACATTGAGAGGAACATATGGAAAAAACATTCACTGTCACACCCCCAAATTTTAATATTAGTCGAATGTATGATGTGTCGATTAATATTGAATACAGTAGATGGGAGTTGGAAAAGCTGATAGTGCTAATTTATAAATTACATGACAAATGGATGGATGAAAGACAATCGTGAATTCATAGGAAAATATAGCGAGCTCACTATGTAGACTAGATGGTGTGTTTATCTGCTGTGAGTCAGCATGCTCTGCCATGTGATTCTCCTGACCCTCCTACAGATTGGCATTGATACCCACAGACGTAACACACACGTA
Organism: Oncorhynchus gorbuscha; assembly: GCF_021184085.1. NCBI lineage: Eukaryota > Metazoa > Chordata > Actinopteri > Salmoniformes > Salmonidae > Oncorhynchus > Oncorhynchus gorbuscha. The sequence continues at coordinate 36,695,064 of NC_060194.1, read as the reverse complement.
ACACACACACATTTAGATACATAACACACACGCATTTAGATACATAACACACACACATTTAGATACATAACACACACACACATTTAGATACATAACACACACACATTAAGATACATAACACACACACATTTAGATACATAACACACACACACATTAAGATACATAACACACACACATTTAGATACATAACACACACACATTAAGATACATAACACACACACATTTAGATACATAACACACACACATTTAGATACATAACACACACACATTTAGATACATAACACACACACATTTAGATACATAACACACACACATTAAGATACATAACACACACATTTAGATACATAACACACACACATTTAGATACGTAACACACACACATTTAGATACATAACACACACACATTTAGATACATAACACACACACATTTAGATACATAACACACACACATTTAGATACATAACACACACACATTTAGATACATACCACACACACATTTAGATACATAACACACACACACACATTTAGATACATCACACACACACACATTTAGATACATAACACACACACACATTTAGATACATAACACACACACATTTAGATACATAACACACACACACATTTAGATACATAACACACACACATTTCGATACATAACACACACACATTTAGATACATAACACACACACATTAAGATACATAACACACACACATTTAGATACATAACACACACACACATTAAGATAAATAACACACACACATTTAGATACATAACACACACACATTTAGATACATAACACACACACATTTAGATACATAACACACACACATTAAGATACATAACACACACACATTTAGATACATAACACACACACATTAAGATACATAACACACACACATTTAGATACATAACACACACCTCTGTTCTGTTCAGAGAAAGTGGGTGGTAGGATTGTTCAGTGAAATTTTTGTTCTTTTAGCAGATGCTCTTTCCAGTGCAACTTAGGGTTAAGTGCCTTGCTCAACAGCAACTTAGTCAGCTCAGGGATTCAAACCAGCAACCTTTCGGTTACTGGCCCAATGCTCTTAACTGCTAGGTTACCTGCCACCATCAGAATGGTCATCTTTCTATCCACTTCATCTCTCTCTCTCTCTCTCTCTCTCTCTCTCTCTCTCTCTCTCTCTCTCTCTCTCTCTCTCTCTCTCTCTCTCCTGCTGAGTGATGACCCACATCTGATGTTACCCCCATTCCACCCCCTCAGGGCATCACAAGACACAACAACTATTCTTTTATCTTCTCATCTCTCCCTCTTTAATCTGCTCTCCTGCACTAGTATTTTGTACTCCATTTTGTATCTTTGTGTCACAGAGACAGAAAATGTACTCCCTGTCCCCCACAGCTCTTTAAATCGCCCCATCTTCTTTGCTAACACTTTTAACTTGCTGAAGCTTCGTTTTCAATTTTTCGGTTGTGTGTCCACACTCTAATCCATTCACTATTATCTTTCATCAATCCCTCCAACACCACGTTTAAATCTGTGTGACAGTGTGATGGATATTCTATTTCTCTCCAAACGTCACATTCACAATCAGAATATACCACATGTTCACTTTATACTTTATGCTTGCATACATTGTATATTCACAAATAGAGACACTTAGTGGTCGTGAGTGGAAATGACACCCAGGGTTTACATAATATGTTATGATCAATATTTCTCTGTTAGATAACTGAATACATTCAATAGACTACACCAACATCTACATGTGTCAATAAGCAGTATTGTTTTAGATGCGCTTCCAACGGTTTTCTCAATATCTGCCATCATGGCCTTTGAGTGGTAAATTTAAAGGGCATGTGGCCACAACACACAAGGGGTCTCCTAAAGGAATATGGGCCAAACACAATGGGAGTGATTGACAAACTTTCTGGTTTGCATTTGACCTTCCCTTCAACTCTCTCTCTTTTTGCTCACTCTCTCTCTCTCCCCCGTCTCTCTCTCTCACTCTCTCTCCTCCCGTCTCTCTCTCACTCTCCCCCTGTCTCTCTCGCTCTCTCTCCTCCGTCTCTCTCTCTCTCTCCCCTGTCTCTCTCTCTCGCTCTCTCTCCTCCCGTCTCTCTCTCTCTCTCTCTCTCACTCTCCCCCTGTCTCTCTCGCTCTCGCTCTCTTTCCTCCCGTCTCTCCCCCTCTCTCCCCTGTCTCTCTCTCGTCCCGACTCGCTCTCTATCTCTTCCTCCTGTCTCTCTCTCTCTCTCTCGCTCTCTCTCCTCCCATCTCTATCTCCCCCCATCTCTCTCTCTCTCTCTCTCTCTCTCTCTCTCTCTCTCTCTCTCTCTCTCTCTCTCTCTCTCTCTCTCTCTCTCTCTCTCTCTCCTCTGTCTCTCTCTCTCCCCTGTCTCTCTCTCCTCCCGTCTCTCTCTCTCTCTCTCTCTCTCTCCCTCTCCTCCCGTCTCTCTCTCTCACTCTCCCCCTGTCTCTCTCGCTCTCTCTCTCTCTCTCCTCCGTCTCTCTCTCTCTCACTCTCCCCCTGTCTCTCTCGCTCTCGCTCACTCTCCCCCTGTCTCTCTCTCTCTCTCTCTCTCTCTCTCTCTCTCTCTCTCTCTCTCTCTCTCTCTCTCTCTCTCCCTGTCTCTCTCTCTCCCTGTCTCTCACTCCTCCCGTCTCTCTCTCTCTCTCTCTCTCCTCCCGTCTCTCTCTCTCTCACTCTCCCCCTGTCTCTCTCGCTCTCTCTCCTCCCGTCTCTCTCTCTCTCCCCCCCCCTCTCTCTCTCTCTCTCTCTCTCTCTCTCTCTCTCTCTCTCTCTCTCTCTCTCTCTCTCTCTCTCTCTCTCTCTCTCTCTCTCTCTCTCTCTCACTCCTCCCCCTGTCTCTCTCTCTCCCCTGTCTCTCTCTCTTCCCTGTCTCTCTCTCTCTCTCTCTCTCTCTCTCCCCTGTCTCTCTCGCTCTCGCTCTCTTTCCTCCCATCTCTCCCCCTCTCTCCCTGTCTCTCTCTCCTCCCGACTCGCTCTCTATCTCTTCCTCCTGTCTCTCTCTCTCTCTCTCGCTCTCTCTCCTCCCATCTCTATCTCCCCCCCTCTCTCTCTCTCTCTCTCTCTCTCTCTCTCTCTCTCTCTCTCTCTCTCTCTCTCTCTCTCTCTCTCTCTCTCTCTCTCCTCTGTCTCTCTCTCTCCCCTGTCTCTCTCTCCTCCCGTCTCTCTCTCTCTCTCTCTCTCTCCCTCTCCTCCCGTCTCTCTCTCTCACTCTCCCCCTGTCTCTCTCGCTCTCTCTCTCTCTCTCCTCCCGTCTCTCTCTCTCTCACTCTCCCCCTGTCTCTCTCGCTCTCGCTCACTCTCCCCCTGTCTCTCTCGCTCTCTCTCCTCCCGTCTCTCTCTCTCTTCCCTCTCTCTCTCTCTCTCTCTCTCTCTCTCTCTCTCTCTCTCTCTCTCTCTCTCTCTCTCTCTCTCTCTCTCTCTCTCTCTCTCTCTCTCCCTGTCTCTCTCTCTCCCCCTGTCTCTCACTCCTCCCGTCTCTCTCTCTCTCTCTCCCTCCCGTCTCTCTCTCTCTCACTCTCCCCTGTCTCTCTCGCTCTCTCTCCTCCCATCTCTCTCTCTCTTCCCCCCCCTCTCTCTCTCTCTCTCTCTCTCTCTCTCTCTCTCTCTCTCTCTCTCTCTCTCTCTCTCTCTCTCTCTCTCTCTCTCCCCCTGTCTCTCTCTCTCCCTGTCTCTCTCTCTTCCCTGTCTCTCTCTCTCTCTCTCTCTCTCTCTCTCTCTCTCTCTCTCTCTCTCTCTCTCTCTCTCTCTCTCTCTCTCTCTCTCTCTCTCTCTCTCTCTCTCCCTCCCGTCTCTCTCTCTCTCTTTCCCTGTCTCTCTATCTCTCTCTTCCCGTCTCTCTCTCTACCCTCTCTCTCTCTGAGTCTGTCCAGAAACAGCAAACCCCAACACATCATTATGTAATGTGGATGATGGGAGGAGATTATGTAATTATTTTACTCAGGGAGGGTAAGAGGCACAGAAAAGGGAGAGTGGGCTGTGTCTCAACTGACCTAGATACAGCGGTGTGTCTCAGTTGACGCCCCCCTCCACTGAGTGACAAATATATTGATACAATAAAATGTATATTGATCAAAAAAACAGTCCTATTAATAGACAGTTACACAGGTCGATACTGTAGAGAGAGAAAATCAAAGTCACAGGGAGAGACTGACGATAAGACAGACAATCAAATAGCCAGAGAGAGCGAGGCGGGAGAGAGAGGGGGGAGGGAGAGAAAAGGGAGAGAGTGAGAGAGAGGTGGAGAGAGAAAGAGGAGTGAGAAAGAGGAGGAGGATATAGAGGGGTGAGAGAGATGGTGAGAGAGAGGGGAGAGTGAGGAGGAGGAGAGATAGAGGGGAGAGAAAGAGAGGAGGAGAGAGAGAGAGAGGGAGGAAGAGAGAGAGAGCGAGAGAGGGGAGAAAGAAAGAGGAGGAGGAGAGAGAGAGGGGAGAGGGGAGAGAGACATGAGGAGAGTGAGAGGGGAGAGAGAGTGAGGAGGAGGAGAGAGAGAAAAAACAACATACAACATTATTAAATCCATGTACACAAACAACAAGTGTGTGGTTAAAATTGGCCAAAAACACACACATTTCTTTCCGCAGGGCCGGGGGATGAGACAGGCTGCAGCTAAAGCCCTACCCTGTTCAACATATATATCAACGAATTGGCGAGGGCACTAGAACAGTCTGCAGCACCCGGCCTCACCCGTAATCTAATCTGAGTGTCTACTGTTTGCTGATGATCTTCTGCACAGATTTTGTCAGACCTGGGCCCTGACAACAAATCTCAGTAAGACAAAAATAATGGTGTTCCAAAAAAGGTCCAGTTGCCAGGACCACAAATACAAATACAAATTCTAGAGCACACAAAAAAATATACATACCCCGGCTTAAATATCAGCGCCACAGGTAACTTCCACAAAGCTGTGAATGATCTGAGAGACAAGGCAAGAATTGCCTTCTATGCCATCAAAAGGAACATAAATTCGACATACCAATTAGGATTTGCCTAAAAATACTCTAATTAGTTATAGAACCGATTACCCTTTATGGGTGTGAGGTGGGACAAACACCAAATTGAGACTGCAGAATTCTGCAAAAATATTCTGTGTACAACGTAAAACACAAAATAATGCATGCAGAGCAAAATTAGGCCAATACCAGCTAATTTTCAACATCCAGAAAAGAGCCTTCAAATTCTACAACCACCTATTAGGAAGCAATTCCTAAACCTTCCATAACAAACCCATCACCTACAGAGAGATGAACCTAGAGAAGAGTCCCCTAAGCAAGCTGGTCCTGGGGCTCTGTTCACAAACACAAACAGACCCCACAGAGTCCCAGGACAGCAACACAATTAGACCCAACCAAATCATGAGAAAACAAAATATAATTACTTGACACATTGGAAGGAATTAACAAAAAAACAGAGCACTGTCACTGACACACAATTAAGGAAGTCTTTGACTATGTACAGACTCAGTGAACATAGCCTTGCTATTGAGAAAGGCCGCCGAAGACAGACCTGGCTCTCAAGAGAAGACAGGCTATGTGCACACTGCCCACAAAATGGATGGAAACTGAGCTGCACTTCCTAACTGCCAAATGTCTCAAATCAAATCAAATAGATTTATATAGCCCTTCGTACATCAGCTGATATCTCAAAGTGCTGTACAGAAACCCAGGTCTAAAACCCCAAACAGCAAGCAATGCAGGTGTAGAAGCACGGTGGCTAGGAAAAATGTATGACCATACATGAATTTGAAAACAAATCCAATTATGATAAACTCCCATATCGATTGGGTGAAATACCACCGTGTGCAATCACAGCAGCAAGATTTGTGACCTGTTCCCTCAAGAAAATGGCAACCAGTGAAGAACAAACACCATTGTAAATACAACCGATATGTCACGCCTGCTCCCGCTCCCCCCCTTTGGCGCTCGAGGGCACCAGGCTGCCCTTCATTACACCTGTCACCATCATTACGTCCAACTGCGCTCATTGGACTCACCTGGACTCCTTCACGATGTTGATTGCTCTAACCACTAGGCTACCCTGCCACCTCTACACTCTAACCACTAGGCTACCCTGCCAACTCTACACTCTAACCACTAGGCTACCCTGCCACCTCTACACTCTAACCACTAGGCTACCCTGCCACCTCTACACTCTAACCACTAGGCTACCCTGCCACCTCTACACTCTAACCACTAGGCTACCCTGCCACCTATACACTCTAACCACTAGGCTACCCTGCCACCTCTACACTCTAACCACTAGGCTACCCTGCCACCTCTACACTCTAACCACTAGGCTACCCTGCCACCTCTACACTCTAACCACTAGGCTACCCTGCCACCTCTACACTCTAACCACTAGGCTACCCTGCCACCTCTACACTCTAACCACTAGGCTACCCTGCCACCCCAAAATGACTCAAGTAAAAGTGAAGTTACCCTGTAAAATAGTACTTGAGTAAAAGTATTTGATTTTAATTATACTTAAGAATCAAATGTCAATTTTATTTAAAACTATACCTAAGTAACAAAAGTTAATGTTAAAGTATAAATAATTTCAAATTCCTTATATTAGGCAAACCAGACAGCACGATTTTCTTGTCTTTTTAAGGTAGGTATAGTCAGGTGCACACTCCAACACTCAGACATAATTTACAAATGAAGCATTTGTATTTTTTATCTTTACTTTAATTTGCATCTTTTGTCTTTACTACAATTGGTCTCTTATCTTTAACTCTGCATATTTGGAGAAGGACCCGTAGGTAAACATTTCACTGTTAGTCTACACCTGTTGTTTACGAAGCATGTGACAAATAAAACAACATTTGATTTGATTTAAAAGTCTTACTGAATGCCATTGATACGTTTGTTCTTATGCTGTTGGGGAAAGAGAACATCTTTGGGGTGTCCTCGGATGGGGCCACAGTGTCTCCTGACCCCTCCTGTCTCAGCCTCCAGTATTTATGCTGCAGTAGTTTATGTGTCGGGGGGCTAGGGTCAGTTTGTTTATCTGGAGTACTTCTCCTGTCCTATTCGGTGTCCTGTGTAAATCTAAGTGTGCGTTCTCTAATTCTCTCCTTCTCTCTTTCTTTCTCTCTCTCGGAGGACCTGAGCCCTAGGACCATGCCCCAGGACTACCTGACATGATGACTCCTTGCTGTCCCCAGTCCACCTGGCCATGCTGCTGCTCCAGTTTCAACTGGCCTGGGCCCTAGGACCATGTCCCAGGACTACCTGACATGAGGACTCCTTGCTGTCCCCAGTCCACCTGGCCATGCTCCTGCTCCAGTTTCAACTGTTCTGCCTTACTATTATTCAACCATGCTGGTCATTTATGAACATTTGAACATCTTGGTCATGTTCTGTTATAATCTCCACCCGGCACAGCCAGAAGAGGACTGGCCACCCCACATATGCTCTCTCTAATTCTCTCTTTCTTTCTCTCTCTCGGAGGACCTGAGCCCTAGGACCGTGCCCCAGGACTACCTGACATGATGGCTCCTTGCTGTCCCCAGTCCACCTGACTGTGCTGCTGCTCCAGTTTCAACTGTTCTGCCTTATTATTATTTGACCATGCTGGTCATTTATGAACATTTGAACATCTTGGTCATGTTCTGTTATAATCTCTACCCGGCACAGCCAGAAGAGGACTGGCCACCCCATATAGCCCGGTTCCTCTCTAGGTTTCTTCCTAGGTTTTGGCCTTTCTAGGGAGTTTTTCCTAGCCACCGTGCTTTTACACCTGCATTGTTTGCTGTTTGGGATTTTAGGCTGGGTTTCTGTACAGCACTTTGAGATATCAGCTGATGTACGAAGGGCTATATAAATAAATTTGATTTGATTTGATTTGATTTGGTTTAGAGATAACAACAAACTGCCATCTGCTACAGTGTGATGATGCCTATTGTTATTGTTGTTACGTCATTATAAACTCCTCAAATCCTGCAGCAACACACCCTGTCATAATCCTAATCTCCACTGTATTGTACAAGCCAAGGCACACCATCATCCAATAATCTCAATCCTCTACTGCACTTCTCTCATCCCTTTCTAACTAAATCCACTCTTCCCTCACTTCCTAAATGCACCACTCTCTCCTTACCAAAATCTCTCATTCTCTCCTCCTCTCGTTCGGTTTCCCACCCCTCTCTCCCTACATCTATCTATTCCCTCACTGTCACTGTCCCTGAGATGTGCATTACGAGGACAAACCCAGTAGTATAGCTCTCCACGACGAGAGTAATATAGCTCTCCGCGGTAACTAACCTCCTGACCTGTAACACACAGAAGCTTCGTTTATGTCTGGTGCAAACATGTGCCCTTGTGTCCAAATCCTGATTGTGCCCACATTTGTAGACAGGTGTTGACGATATAAATACACATTATGAACATCTCTGGAGAAACCTGAATAAAGCTGTGCAGCGACTCTCCCAGTCCAACCTGACTGAGCCTGAGAGGATCTGCCGAGAAGATTGGGAGAAACTCCCCAAATACAGGTGTACCAAGCTTGTAATCTCTGCCAAAGGTGCTTCAACAAAGTACTGAGTAAATGGTCTGAATAATTATGAAAATGTATTATATCAGTTTTTTATTTTTAATAAATTAGCAGAAAACCTGTTTTTGTTTTGTCCTTATGGGGTATTGTGTGTAGATTGATGAGGGGGAAAAAACATTTGAATCCATTTTAGAACGAGGCTGTAACGTAACAACATGTGGAAACGTCAAGGGGTCTGAATACTTTCCGAAGGCCCTGTACACATTATGATCTCATTGTGATCACATCTTCCTGACCACCTTTGACGGTAGTCAGACACACACTGTGTCTGGATATCTTACAAGTGTAGACGGATCTGGACAGGGAAACCATTGAAATCATCAGTATCCCGCCTTCTAAAACCATTGACAGGCTTCCCCATTGACTGATGACATCAATACGCATCTTAAAATAAATACATTCATATTATTTAGAATTAATATCTGGCAAATAATTTGCATACAGGGAGGGACCAGGAAATCTGGTCACAACGTGGACACAGTGGCGGGATAAGAGACACATTTTAATACCGTATGTAGATGCATACCTGAAAATGGGTGCTCAATCAGAATGTGGACAAGATCAAGACAACATATGCATGTTAGTGCCAGGTATAAACAGGGCTAGAGAGTAAGTGTGCTGCAGGGTTTAAAGTAATCGAGTCAGTCACACATCCTAAAGCCTGACAGTGTCAAGTACATTAAAAGCAACCAGCTTACATTATGAAACACTGACAGTAGCTAAACCCCAATTCCCTTGGGGTGTATTCCATGTGCACACACACACATATAGCGTACACACTTAAGCACCGACACAGTAAACAGAATAGTAGAACGCGTAAAGGTGGCTTTGAGCTCACAGTCAGTGGTTTGGCCTGAGGTAATACTTCCAGGAACATTGATGTGACCTAAATGAAGGGGTAAGATCCATATATCTACAGCACACCATACCAAGGCTCGTGTCCATGTGTCTAAACAGTCTCTAAATGCTTTATAAAACAGTTTACACAGGGTAGGGCAATTACCTGCATGTCCACAAACAACACCTCAGGGCTGACTATGTTTATATGTACACATGTGGAGAGGAGACCTGCACACAGTGGTGTAAAATTAACAGCATAAGGCCAAAACTGACTAGGGAGAGGAGCTTAAGACCTGTATTCAAGTTTAGTAGTGCTGATCTAGGATCAGGTCCCCCCTGACCATGTAATGTTATTCATCATGTTCTACTATAAAAGGCAAAACTGATCCTAGATCAGCACTCAGTCTCATACACTTTATATATACATAGGCCCTGTTTCCACAACGGGGCTTGGTGGCGAAAGAGAATTCTACTTTTCAATTCACATTACATCTTTGCCTTACCTTTTGTCATTCTTGGTCCGCAGTTCAAATTTACTGTAAGAATCACGGTAGCCACTACTTGCCAGTAATCACAAACTATTAACCAATGACAGATACTTTTCTTCTAAAACGTATTACACCAAACCATACTACACTATTTATAACGCAACCAAACCATACTACACTATTTATAACGCACCCAAACCATACTACACTATTTATAACACAACCAAACCATACTACACTATTTATAACGCAACCAAACCATACTACACTATTTATAACGCAACCAAACCATACTACACTATTTATAACGCAACCAAACCATACTACACTATTTATAACCAAACATACCAAACCATACTACACTATTTATAACGCAACCAAACCATACTACACTATTTATAACGCAACCAAACCATACTACACTATTTATAACGCAACCAAACCATACCACACTATTTATAACGCAACCAAACCATACTACACTATTTATAACACAACCAAACCATACTACACTATTTATAACGCAACCAAACCATACTACACTATTTATAACGCAACCAAACCATACTACACTATTTATAACGCAACCAAACCATACTACACTATTTATAACGCACCCAAACCATACTACACTATTTATAACGCAACCAAACCATACTACACTATTTATAACGCAACCAAACCATGCTACACTATTTATAACGCACCCAAACCATACTACACTATTTATAACGCAACCAAACCATACTACACTATTTATAACGCAACCAAACCATACCACACTATTTATAACGCAACCAAACCATACTACACTATTTATAACGCAACCAAACCATACTACACTATTTATAACGCACCCAAACCATACTACACTATTTATAATGCAACCAAAACCATACTACACTATTTATAACTCAACCAAACCATACTACACTATTTATAACGCAACCAAACCATACTACACTATTTATAACGCAACCAAACCATACTACACTATTTATAACGCAACCAAACCATACTACAATATTTTTAACGCAACCAAACCATACCACACTATTTATAATGCAACCAAACCATACTACACTATTTATAACGCAACCAAACCATACTACACTATTTATAACGCAACCAAACCATACTACACTATTTATAACTCAACCAAACCATACTACACTATTTATAATGCAACCAAACCATACTACACTATTTATAACGCAACCAAACCATACTACACTATTTATAACGCAACCAAACTACACTATTTATAACGCAATCAAACTACACTAGGTTTTTTTGTAGGCATTGGGATAGTGGTTGATTAGGGGTGTGTCTAGTATAGGCTTGGCTGCCTGAGGCGGTTCTCAATCAGAGTCAGGTGATTCTTGTTGTCTCTGATGGGAAACTGTATTTAGGTAGCCTGGGTTTCACTTTGTATTTCGTGGGTGATTGTTCCTGTCTCTGTGTGTGTTCACCAGATAGGCTGTATTAGGTTTCACGTTCCGTTTGTTGTTTTTGTATTTATTAGTTATTTCATGTATCGTCATTTCTTTATTAAAGACATGAGTAACCACCACGCTGCATTTCGGTCCGACTCTCTTTCAACAAACGAAGAACGCCGTTACAACTACACTATTTATAACGCAACCAAACTACACTATTTATAAAGCAACCAAACCATACTACACTATTTATAATGCAACCAATCTACACTATTTATAACACAACCAAACCATACTACACTATTTATAATGTAACCAAACGAAACTATTTATAACGCAACCAAACCATACTACACTATTTATAATGCAACCAAACTACACTATAACAAAACCAAACCATACTACACTATTTATAATAAAACCAAACTACACTATTTATAACGCAACCAAACCATACTACACTATTTATAATGCAACCAAACTACACTATTTCTAACACAACCAAACCATAATACACTATTGAATAATGCAACCAAACCACACTACACTGTTGAACAACGCAACCAAACTACACTATTGAATAACGCAACCAAACCACACTACAATATTGAACAACGCAACCAAACTACACTATTGAATAATGCAACCAAACCATACTACACTATTTAATAATGCAACCAAACCATACTACACTATTGAATAATGCAACCAAACCATACTACACTATCGAATAATGCAACCAAACCACACTACACTATTGAACAACGCAACCAAACTACACTATTTATAACGCAACCAAACCATACTACACTATTTATAATGCAACCAAACCATACTACACTGTTGAATAATGCAACCAAACCATACTACACTATTTATAATGCAACCAAACCACACTACACTATTTATAATGCAACCAAACAATACTACACTATCGAATAATGCAACCAAACCACACTACACTATTGAACAACGCAACCAAACTACACTATTTATAACGCAACTGTAACGATGTTCGTCTGTTGTGTGAAGAGAGTCAGACCGAAATGCAGCGTGTAGGTTACTCATGACTTTAATGAAAATAATCGCGGTACATGAAATAACTGTATAAGAAAACAACAAAAGAAAAGTGAAACCTATTACAGCCTATCTGGTGACTACAACACTAAGACAGGAACAAACACCCACAAAATACAATGCGAAAGACAGGCTGTCTAAATACGGTTCTCAATCAGAGACAAGCCTAACTAGACACACCCCTAATCATACACAATCCCAATTACTACAAACCCCAATACGAAACACAACATAATAAACCCATGTCACACCCTGGCCGACCCAAACATATAACAAAACCACAAAATACAATGACCAAGGCGTGACAGAACCCCCCCCCCCTAAGGTGCGGACTCCCGGACGCACCTCAAGAGCATAGGCAGGGTCCGGGTGGGCGTCTGTCCATGGTGGCGGTTCTGGCTCGGGACGTGGACCCCACTCCATTAATGTCCTATTACCTCCCTTCGCGTCCTAGGATAATCCACCTTCTCCGCCGACCATGGCCTAATAGTCCTCACCCTGATCCCCACATAACTGAGGGGCAGCTCAGGACAGAGGGGCAGCTCAGGACAGAGGGACAGCCCGGGACAGCGGGGCAGCTCGGGACAGAGGGGCAGCCCGGGACAGCGGGGCAGCTCGGGACAGAGGGGCATCTCAGGACAGAGGGGCAGCCCGGGACTGAGGGGCAGCTCGGGACTGAGGGGCAGCTCGGGACCGAGGGGCAGCTCGGGACAGAGGGGCAGCTCAGGACAGAGGGGCAGCTCAGGACAGAGGGGCAGCTCGGGACAGAGGGGCAGCTCGGGACCGAAGCAGCCCGGGACTGAGGGGAAGCCCGGTACTGAGGGGAAGCCCGGTACTGAGGGGAAGCCCGGTACTGAGGGGAAGCCCGGTACTAAGAGGAAGCCCAGTACTGAGAGGAAGCTCATTACTGAGAGGAAGCTCAGGCAGGTAGTAGGCTCCGGTAAATCCTGGCTGGCTGGTGGAACTGGATGATTCAGGTTGTCTGGCCGATCTGGCGGATCTTGGCAGACTGGCACTTCTGGCGGATCTCGGCAGATTGGCACTTCTGGCGGATTCCTGCAGACTGGCGATGCTGGGCCGACTGGCGGCGCTGGGCAGACTGGGAGCACTGGGCAGACTGGGAGCACTGGCGGCGCTGGGCAGACTGGGAGCACTGGGCAGACTGGGAGCACTGGCGGAGCTGGGCAGACTGGGAGCACTGGGCAGACTGGGAGCTGGGCAGACTGGGAGCACTGGCGGAGCTGGGCAGACTGGGAGCAGAGACTGGGAGCACTGGCCGCGCTGGGCAGACTGGGAGCACTGGCGGAGCTGGGCAGACTGGAGACTCCGGCAGCGCAGGAGAGGAGAAAGGCTCTAGCTGTGCTAAACAGGCGGGAGACTCCAACAGCGCAGGAGAGGAGAAAGGCTCTGGCTGCGCTAAACAGGCGGGAGACTCCGGCAGCGCAGGAGAGGAGAAAAGCTCTGGCTGCGCTAAACAGGCGGGAGACTCCGGTAGCGCAGGAGGGGAGAAAAGTGCTGGCTGCACTGAACAGGTGAGGCGCACTGGAGGCCTGGTGCGTGGTGCTGGAACTGGTGGTACTGGCGCGAGGACACGCACAGGAAGCCTGGTGCGGGTAGCTGCTACCAGAGGACTGGTGTGTGGAGGTGGCACAGGATGGGCTAGACCATGAAGGCATACTGGAGATCTTGAGAGCAGTGTAGGCACAGGACGTGCAAGGCTAGGGATGTGCACAGGAGGCCTGGTGCGTGAGGCTGGCACCAACTTCACCAGCTGACTAACACGCACCTCCGGTTGAGTATAGAGCGCTAACTCAGGTGCTATTAAATCCCCGACACGATCCGTCTCCTTCCGGAGACACCTGAAACCCCACCTCTTTAAGGAATACCTAGGATAGGATAAGTAATCCTTCTCACCCCCCCTTTAAGATTTAGATGCACTATTGTAAAGTGACTGTTCCACTGGATGTCATAAGGTGAATGCACCAATTTGTAAGTCGCTCTGGATAAGAGCGTCTGCTAAATGACTTAAATGTAAATGTAAATGTAAATGTAAGCTAGCAACTCCCTCATTACTCTCCACTCCACTTTCCCCATTAACTCCTTCACAGTCTCTGCTTCGCTCACCTCTAACACTGGCTCTGGTTCTGGTCTCCTCCTTGGCTCCTCACGATGAACAAGGAGAGTTGGCTCAGGTCTATCTCCTGACTCAGCCATACTCTCCCTAAGCCCCCCCCCAATACATTTTTTTTGGGGTGACTTTCCGGTTTCCAACCGCATCGCTGTGCTGCCTCCTCATACTTGCGCCTCTCCGCTTTAGCTGCTTCTATTTCCTCCTTGGGACGACGATATTCTCCCGGCTGCGCCCAGGGTCCTTTTCCGTCTAATATCATCTCCCAAGACCAGAAGTCCTCATATTGCTGCTCCTCAATATTAACAGGGAGAGTAGGCTCAAATCTGACTCCTGACTCAGCCACTCTCTCTCTGCGCTTTCCCCGTTACTTTCGGTTCTCGCTCTGCGTAGCCGTGCTTTCCTTTTCGACTCCATACATCTATAGCCCTCTTCGCATTGCTGTAGGGAATCCCAGGCGGGCTCCTGCACTTGCTCTGGGTCGGCCGCCCACCTGTCGATTTCTTTCCAGGTAGTATACTCCATGCTTCTGCTGTCCATAACGTCCTCCTTAGGCTCCTGCCAGTTCACATGCTGCTCGGTCTGTGAGTGGTGGGTGTTTCTGTAACGACGTTCGTCTGTTGTTACTCATGACTTTAATGAAAATAATCGTGGTACATGAAATAACTGTATAAGAAAACAACAAACGAAACGTGAAACCTATTAAGCGTATCTGGTGACTACAACACTAAGACAGGAACAAACACCCACAAAATACAACGCGAAAGACAGGCTGTCTAAATACGGTTCTCAATCAGAGACAACGACAAGCACCTGACTCTGATTGAGAATCGCCCCAGGCAGCCAAGCCTAACTAGACACACCCCTAATCATACACAATCCCAATTACTACAAACCCCAATACGAAACACAACATAATAAACCCATGTCACACCCTGGCCTACCCAAACATATAACAAAACCACAAAATACAATGACCAAGGCGTGACAGCAACCAAACCATACTACACTATTTATAATGCAACCAAACCATACTACACTATTTATAACGCAACCAAACCATACTACACTATTGAATAATGCAACCAAATGTAACGGCTTTCTAGGTGTGAAGTTGAGGCGGACCAAAATGCAGCGTGTTGGTTATTCATGTTTTTAATAAAGACGACTATACATGAACAGACTAAACAAAACAAGAAAAGTGAAAACCTAAACAGTCCTATCTGGTGCAAACACAGAGACAGGAACAATCACCCACAAAACCCAACACAAAACAGGCTACCTAAATATGGTTCCCAATCAGAGACAATGACTAACACCTGCCTCTGATTGAGAACCATATCAGGCCAAACATAGAAATAGACAAACCAGACACACAAAATAGAATGCCCACCCAGCTCACGTCCTGATCAACACTAAAACAAGGAAAACACATACGAACGATGGTCAGAACGTGACAGAACCCCCCCCTCCCCCCCAAGGTGCAGACTCCAAACGCACAACCTAACCTATAGGGGAGGGTCTGGGTGGGGATCTGTCCGCGGTGGCGGCTCTGGCGTTGGATGTGGACCCCACTCCATAATTGTCTTAGTCCACCTCCTTAGCGTCCCTTGAGTGGCGACCCTCGCCGCTAACCTTGGCCTAGGAAACCTAACAACGGGCCCCACTGGACTGAGGGGCAGCTCCGGACTGAGGTAGCTCAGGACTGAGGGGAAGCTCGGGACTGAGGGGAAGCTCAGGACTGAGAGGAAGCTCGGGACTGAGAGGAAGCTCAGGCAGGTTGATGGATCTACCAGATCCTGGCTGGCTGGTGGTTCCGGCAGATCCTGGCTGACTGGCAGATCCTGGCTGACTGGCGGATCCTTACTGACTGACGGCTCTGGCAGATCCTGGCTGACTGGCGGATCCTGGCTGACTGGCGGATCCTGGCTGACTGGCGGATCCTGGCCGAATGACTGGCGGATCCTGGCTGACTGGCGGATCCTGGCGGATCCTGGCCGACTGGCGGATCCTGGCCGACTGGCGGATCCTGGCCGACTGGCAGTTCTGGCAGATCCTGGCTGACTGGCGGATCCTGGCTGACTGGCGGATCCTGGCTGACTGATGGATCCTGGCAGACTGGCGGATCCTGGCTGACTGGCGGATCTAACTGATCCTGGCAGACTGGCGGCTCTGGCAACGCTGGGCAGACTGGCGGCACTGGCGGCGCTGGGCAGACTGGCGGCACTAGCAGCGCTGGGCAGACTGGCTGCACTGGCGGCACTGGGCAGACTGGCGGTGCTGGGCAGACTGGCGGCACTGGCAGCGCTGGGCAGACTGGCTGCACTGGGCAGACTGGCGGCACTTGCGGCTCTGGGCAGACTGGCGGCACTTGCGGTGCTGGGCAGACTGGCGGCGCTGGGCAGACTGGCGGCACTGACGGCACTGGGCAGACTGGCGGGAGCTCTGGTAGCGCCGGACAGGCGGGAGACTCCGGCTGCGCTGGAGAGGAGGAAGGCTCTGGCCGCGCTGGACAGAGAAGCTCTGGCGCCTCTGGACTGAGGAGCGGGAGCTCTGGCAGCGCCGGACAGGCGGGAGCACCTATGTTGATGGGACGGAGAAACCGCCTGGTGCGGGGAGCCGGCACTGGTGGTACCGGGCCACACCTCCGGGTGAGTGCAAGGAACAAGACACACCGGGTTGTGAAGGTGTACTGGAGACCTGGTGTGTATAGCCGGCATCAAATCCCCCGGAACTCAAACACACGTTTCAGGCTGAGTACGAGGAACTGACACGGGTGACATCGGACAGCTAACACGCTCCTCAGGGCGAATGCCGTGCATACTATGCCAAACCAACAGCTTTCTCTCTACTCTGTCCAATACATCCTCAACACTCTCAGACTCAGCACTCAGCTTCGCCGACAGCTCCAATTCCATCCATAACGCAACCAAACCATACTACACTATTGAATGATGCAACCAAACCATACTACACTATTGAATGATGCAACCAAACCATACTACACTATTGAATAATGCAACCAAACCATACTACACTATTTATAATGCAACCAAACCATACTAGACTATTTTTAATGCAACCAAACCATACTAAACTATTGAATAACGCAACCAAACCATACTAAACTATTGAATAAGGCAACCAAACCATACTACACTATTGAATAATGCAACCAAACCATACTACACTATTTATAACGCAACCAAACCATACTACACTATTTATAATGCAAACAAACCATACTACACTATTTATAATGCAACCAAACCATACTAAACTATTGAATAAGGCAACCAAACCATATTTTTATAATGCAACCAAACCATACTAAATTTATAACCAAACCATACTAAACTATTGAATACTAAACTATTGAATAACGCAACCAAACCATACTAAACTATTGAATAAGGCAACCAAACCATACTACACTATATATAACGCAACCATTCACAAGAATGTACGTATATGAAAGGGTTTATTTTTGATCCCTGTCCCATTCGTTCAATCAATATCTGAACTTAAACAACAACGGAAAATAATTTTGACTGCATTAATTCATTTTTCTAATGTTGTCCAAAAGATTGAATTAATGAACAGTTGGTGTGGGCGTGGAGAGGAAGGGCTGCAACAGGCTACATGTGTTAACAGTTTTCACCATCTAATGTTAACTGACCATCGCTCCAGTTAGCTTGCTTTCGTCAGGTTAGTTATAATACGGGCCACCAACAACTAGTTAGTTAGCAAACTAGCTAGATGCCTTCCTTCAAGGAGACAAAGTCTGCCTCCTCAAATCCAATCAAATGTGTTTATAAAGACCTTTTACATTTAACTAGGCAAGTCAGTTAAGAACTCATTCATATTTACAATGACGGCCGACCCCTAACCCGGACGACGCTGGGCGTGCACCACCCTTTTGGACTCACGGCTGGATGTGAGACAGCCTGTATTCGAGCCAGGGACTGTAGTGACGCTTGCACTGAGATGCACTGCCTTGGACCGCTGCCACTCGGGAGCCACCATACTGAGGTCGCACCAAAACGCCTCTTATCTGTACACCCAGACTTGACTAAGACACATAAGAGATGCCTACTAACATGTAACAATGGACAGTTCTCTCAGTGAAAACAGAATAGTAGGTCTTATCAAACAGTATAGTATGTAATGAATATTACATTTCCACCACACCCATTACGTATGGTATGTTACGAATTTGCAAAACATACAATATGTCATGAATTTGCAACACGTTACAAATATTCTAAACATATGATATTTTACAAATTCTAGCTTGGTGGCTAGATGGCTAGCTTTAGCTAGGCAAGGGGTTAGGGTTTATGGGTTAGGTGTTAGGGTTAAGTTAAGGATTTAGGTTAAAGGGTTAAGGTAAGGCATAGGAGAAGGGTTATCTAAAAGGGTCAACCTCTACAGGAATGGTGTCCCCCCCGCGGGATGGTTGAGTTAACGTGCGCTAATGTGATTAGCAGGAGGTTGTAAGTAACAATAACATTTCCCAGGACATAGACAAATCTGATATGGGCAGAAAGCTTAAATTATTGTTAATCTAACTGCACTGTCCAATTTACAGTAGATATTACAGTGAAATAATACCATCCTATTGTTTGAGGAGAGTGCACAGTTATGAGTTTGAAAATGCATTAACAAACCAAACCAACAAACATGTTATTGGATCAGTCTAAACTGTGCACATATACTGCTGCCATCTAGTGGCTAAAATGTTAATTGTGCTTAAACTGTAATAATACATTGTGGCCTTTCTCTTGCATTTCAAAGATGATTAAAAAAACACACATGTATTTTTCTTTGTATTATCTTTAACCAGCTCTAATGTGTTATGTTCTCCTACATATATTTCACATTTCCACAAACCTCAGTGTGTTTCCATTCAAATGGTATCAAGAATATGCATATCCTTGCTTCAGGTCCTGAGCTACAGGCAGTGAGATTTGGGTATGTCATTTTAGGCGGAAATGGAAAAAAAGGGTCCAATCCTTTAACCCCTTTATTTTAGTTGGCATAAAACTACCTCCATACTTCCATTTGTTTGTATTCGGTTGTATAGGTTACCTTCAGACGAGTCCCATCTGGCCTTTTTTTTTACATCAACAGTTGTCACAAAGTTATTTTACACTAATGCTTTTTTCTGTTAAGAACTTTATCCATGAGTGTAACTGCTAGTTTGCTTTGGCTCTGATGTGATCACCCCACACATTTGTAAGGATAACGTTCTAAATTAATGTAACACTATGCCTGTATGATCTGGTTTCTGAATGCAATACTTTGCTGAGCCTACTTTCAACTGGCTTTTACCAAATAAGACAGGACAACATGGTTTAGGTGTCCATTAAACTTGAACCTTTACGTCTGATTCGACCACAAAGGATTTAGGACCACAGGCCTGTCTTGGGAAGCTGAACAAGGGAGTACTGTACTTTCTATAGTCCTTGTCTATAATGTTGCTAAACCTGTGTTTTTAACACATGTCCTTTTGGATGTACAAGGACTATCAGCTAAATGAAACATAAATTACAAAAGATTACAGTGTGACCTACACACAGAGGCCACCACTGTAGGAAGGGAGGGGGGGCAGTGGTTGGGCGTGTCCACATGCCAGTGGTCATGCACATTACCAGCCTGGTCTCAAAGACTAGACGAAACCTAGTAAATGTAAATCCGGGACACTAATTAGTATGAAATATTACGTTTGGTATGGTTACTTAAATGTGTGCCAAAAAACCCGTAAATATTTCCTGAGCTTTCTTATCTCCTAGATATAGGACGGTCCTTTTAAACCCTTATTTGTCACACCCTGACCTTAGAGAGCCGTTTTCTTTCTCTATTTGTTTTTTTCTCCAATTTTATTTCACCTTTATTTAACCAGGTAGGCTAGTTGAGAACAAGTTCTCATTTACAACTGCGAACTGGCCAAGGTTAGGTCATGGTGTGATATAGGTGGGCATCTATGTTGTGTATTTCTATGTTGGCTTGATATGGTTCCCAATCAGAGACAGCTGTTTATCGTTGTCTCTGATTGGGGATCATATTTAGGCAGCCCTTTTTCCCACTTTCTGGTTGTTTGCCTGAGTGGACAACAGTAGCTTCATGGTTTGTTTGTTCGTTCGTTCGTTTCATTCATTCATTCATTCGTTCATTCATTCGTTCGTTGGTTGGTTGGTTTGGTTGGTTGGTTGTTTGTTGTTTTTGTTCAGTGAGTTTCGGTTTATTGAAATGATGTGGAACTCTACTCACGCTGTGCCTTCGTCTCATCATTACGACCAACGTGACATTATTCCTTATGATACACGTTTTGCCATTTTTGAATGTGTTTCTATGGGCTATAGTAGTAAAGGCCAAATTCAATATTTTATACAAAAAATACACATTATCTTTTGATACCTAAAGGGGTTCTAAAATGTCAAATCAAATAGCTAAATGATCCATAGTATGACCATCCTAAAACAATTCCATATGTCAGCTTAGTAACCCCTCCTGTCTTGTCTGTCAGTCAAGCTACCAAGCATTGAAGGAAGGCAGCTATAGCTTGTTGGCTAACTAACTAACATTATTTGTTGTTGACCAAGATTGTATAACTAACCTGGTGATGCTAGCTGGCTGGAACAATGATCAGCAAAGTAAAACACGCATCCTGTGGCAGCCCCTCCTCTCCACGACCACACCAAATATTTTATAACTAACCCAAGATAGACCAGAGCCTGTTTCAAATTTGAGAAAATTAATCATAGTGGGTAAAATAAGAAAGGAGGTGGACAGAGCTAAGTATGAGCTAATGAGATCCGATTGGAGCGTTCTAGCATTTATTCACATATTTCCATTCGGGAACTTGCCATTGAACTCCTTCTAAACAGCTCACTTAAAAAAAAAACTTTGGCAAAGAGTAAAGTCTACAAAACGGAGTCCACAATGTTTGCTACAGTCTCATTTTGGAAACAGAAAACTGTACGGAGATTAAATGTTTCATCGATGAGAAAATGTCCAGAATGTCGGCCAAAATCCATCTCGTTGTCACAATCGTCGTGCTAATCATACTCGGACCAAGGCGCAGCGTACGTAGAGTTCCACATGTTTATTAAATGAAACTATCTCTGCCTGGCCGGTTCACGGTGGCTAGGAAAAACTCCCTAGAAAGGCCAGAACCTAGGAAGAAATCTAGAGAGGAACCAGGCTATGAGGGGTGGCCAGTCCTCTTCTGGCTGTGCCGGGTGGAGATTATAACAGAACATGGCCAAGATGTTCAAATGTTCATAGATGACCAGCATGGTCAAATAGTAATAATCACAGTGATTGTCGAGGGTTCAACAGGTCAGCACCTCAGGAGTAAATGTCAGTCTGCTTTTCATAGCCGTTCATTCAGAGTATCTCTACTGCTCCTGCTGTCTCTGGAGAGTTGAAAACAGCAGGTCTGGGACAGGTAGCACGTCCGGTGAACAGGTCAGGGTTCCATAGTCGGAGGGAGAACAGTTGAAACTGGAGCAGCAGCATGACCAGGTGGACTGGGGGCAGCAAGAAGTCATCAGGTCAGGTAGTCCTGAGGCATGGTCCTAGGGCTCAGGTCCTCCGAGAGAGAGAATTAGAGAGAGCATACTTAAATTCAAACAGGACACAGGAGAAATACTCCAGATATAACAGACTGACCCTAGCCCCTACTGCAACATAAATACTGGAGGCTGACACAGGAGGGGTCGGGAGACACTGTGGCCCCATCCGACAATACCCCTGGACAGGGCCAACCAAGCAGGATATAACCCCACCCACTTTGCCAAAGCACAACTCCCACACCACTAGAGGGACATTTTCAACCACCAACTTACCATCCTGAGACAAGGCCGAGTATAGCCCACAAAGATCTCTGCCACGGCACAACCCAAGGGGGGGAGCCAACCCGGACAGGAAGATCACGTCATTGACTCAACCCACTCAAGTGACACACCCCTCCTCGGGACGGCATGGAAGAGCACCAGTAAGCCAGTGACTCAGCCCCTGTAATAGGGTTAGAGGCAGAGAATCCCAGTGGAGAGAGGGGAACCGGCCAGGCAGAGAAAGCAAGGGTGGTTCGTTGCTCCATTGCCTTTCCGTTCACCTTCAAACTCCTGGGCCAGACGACACTCAATCATAGGACCTACTGGAGAGATGAGTCTTCAATAAAGACTTAAAGGTTGAGACCGAGTCTGCGTCTCTCACATGGGTAGGCAGACCATTCCATGAAAATGGGGCTCTATAGGTAAAAGGCCTGCCTCCAGCTGTTTTCTTAGTAATTCTAGGGACAGTAAGGAGGCCTGCATCTTGTGACCGTAGCGTACGTGTAGGTATGTACAGTAAGTAGGACCAAATCGGAAAGATAGGTAGGAGCAAGCCCATGTAATGCTTTGTAGGTTAGCAGTAAACCTTGAACTCAGCCATTGCCTTAACAGGAAGCCAGTGTAGAGAGGCTAGCTCTGGAGTAATATGATCAAATTTTCTGGTTCTAGTCAAGATTCTAGGAGCCGTGTTTAGCACTAACTGAAGTTTATTTAGTGCTTTATCCGGGTAGCCGGAAAGTAGAGCATTGCAGTAGTCTAACCTAGAAGTGACAAAAGCATGGATTCATTTTTCTGCATTATTTTTGGACAGAAAGTTTCAGATTTTTGCAATGTTACGTAGATGGAAAAAAGACATCCTTGAAACAGTCTTGATATGTTCGTCAAAAGAGAGATCAGTGACCAGAGTAACGCCGAAATCCTTCACAGTTTTATTTGAGACGACTGATCAATCATCAAGATTAATTGCCAGATTCAACAGAAGATCTCTTGACTCTGTATCGGTACATTGACTCTGTACCGGCACCCCCTGTATATAGCCTCCACATTGACTCTGTACCGGCACCCCCTGTATATAGCCTCCACATTGACTCTGTACCGGTACCCCCTGTATATAGCCTCCACATTGACTCTGTACCGGTACCCCCTGTATATAGCCTCCACATTGACTCTGTACCGGTATGCCCTGTCTATAGCCTCCACATTGACTCTGTACCTGCACCCCCTGTATATAGTCTCCACATTGACTCTGTACCGGCACCCCCTGTATATAGTCTCCACATTGACTCTGTACCGGCACCCCCTGTATATAGCCTCCACATTGACTCTGTACCTGTATCCCCTGTATATAGTCTCCACATTGACTCTGTACCTGTATCCCCTGTATATAGTCTCCACATTGACTCTGTACCGGCACCCCCTGTATATAGCCTCCATATTGACTCTGTACCGGCACCCCCTGTATATAGCCTCCACATTGACTCTGTACCGGCACCCCCTGTATATAGCCTCCACATTGACTCTGTACCGGCACCCTCTGTATATAGCCTCCACATTGACTCTGTACCGGCACCCCCTGTATATAGCCTCCACATTGACTCTGTACCGGTACCCCCTGTATATAGCCTCCCCATTGACTCTGTACCTGTATGCCCTGTATATAGTCTCCACATGACTCTGTACCGGCACCGCCTGTATATAGTCTCCACATTGACTCTGTACCGGCCCCCCTGTATATAGCCTCCACATTGACTCTGTACCGGCACCCCCTGTATATAGCCTCCACATTGACTCTGTACCGGCACCCCTTGTATATAGCCTCCACATTGACTCTGTACCGGTACCCCCTGTATATATCCTCCACATTGACTCTGTACCGGCACCCCCTGTATATAGCCTCCACATTGACTCTGTACCGGTACCCCCTGTATATAGCCTCCACATTGACTCTGTACCGGCACCCCCTGTATATAGCCTCCACATTGACTCTGTACCGGCACCCCCTGTATATAGCCTCCACATTGACTCTGTACCGGCACCCCCTGTATATAGCCTCCACATTGACTCTGTACCGGTACCCCCTGTATATAGTCTCCACATTGACTCTGTACCGGCACCCCCTGTATATAGCCTCCACATTGACTCTGTACCGGCACCCCCTGTATATAGCCTCCACATTGACTCTGTACCGGCACCCCCTGTATATAGCCTCACTATTGTTATTTTACTGCTGCTCTTTATTAGATAGTAGTGTTTTGAATGTATCACATCAGTGTGATCTCGGTTGTCACTAAGTTAGATTAATTTGTTGTGTGTGTATGTCTCATTAGTTAGCAGAGTTTTATTTTGTGCAGGGAGTACATGATTTTGATTGCTGTGTTTCATATTGCAAGATGTCTGTGGAGTTTGGGGAAATATGCTAACTGTTCTATGTTTTGTGTTTTGTGTTTAGAGTTTTGAGGGCCTGAGATGTTTTAACAAGTGGGAAAAACTGTAATATAAACAACCTTGCTGTTGGGGATGATTGGGGCTAGATTAAACCTCTACCCCTGTCTCTCCGCTGACCTGTTTTTCCACTTCAACACTCCTGATGGAAATTGTCCCTTTAGGAGTGTCATGACGTTGGCCTGGGGGTAGGTTTATAACAGTCATCAATACCTCTTCCCCCCTTTTTCCTCTGTCTACCCTACTGATGTTACATTTGAAAACCCCTTGGTTAACATAGAGACTCTGGGAACATCAGAAGGTGGGGAGAAATAAACTATAGTCTGGTAATCCGACCAATTGAACATATGCAGTGGTACTTAATGAATATGATGTCAGTTCGGTTGTCATCTGAGACATTCTCATCAATGATAAGATGACATAAACTCTACAGTGTAAAGTCTACACATCAGAGTTATTGGATTCACATGGAATTGCTGTTCAATTTAAATGTTTGAATATAAAATTATTGGTGAAGAGATTAAATGTAATTTTAGCTTCCAAATGAGAGATTTGGGTTTTCATAAGGTTAGAGCTCTGCTCAATCAGTGGTCCGCCCCTGTGAAGGGACATGGGTTATGAAAGTTTTCAAACACGTCCTCCTCTCCCTTCCTATATAAAGCCTTGACGACAATATAACCTCCTGTTCCGAGGATGTGGGGACGACAGTCCGATGTCAGAATGGTTCAGATAATAACTACAGAACGAAGCCAACATCAGCGTGAGCTTTGGTTGCGAATGGTATGAACTTTGAACTCTTTTTCACTACAGAAGTGATACCTCCTAGCCGTTGAGTTAGCCACAGCAGCTGCAAACGAGGGTTAGAGTATCCCGTCTATCACACAATGACGTTACTACAACGTATCCAATTGACCACCAGAGACATTCTTCAAAGGACTCGGTTTGGCAACACGGCCTTCCATCTACCACCAACCTACTGAAGCTGAAGCGCAGCTCAGAGTAAATATGTATTGCATTTTCCTTCTCCAAATGGGCAGTAATTTAGAATGCATAAGATACTGTATTTACGATAGCACAGCTTCTCCCTTTGTTACTCAGTTTTCCCAGTCTTTCAATCAAACCTATCCCCTTTTCTTTTGTGTAACAAGCTGTCATATCTGTTCCGCCCGCTAGGGACGTTTTCTTTTAAGACTAATTCCGTGTATATGTAATTCTGTGTGATTAGTTAGGTATTTAGTAAATAAATAATGAAACCCAATTTTGCATTGCTGATTCAACTTGTTAGCCAGGGTTCGTGAAGATAACCAAGAATTTACAACTTTCAGATGAGACTGAATTAAGGTGACGATTAATATTGACTGCTATTGATGTAAAATATTACTAGGTCTTTAAGAGTTTATTTGGAAGATAACAGCTCTATATATATTATTTTGTGGTGCCCTGAATCTCTAGTTAATTATATTTACATGATTAGCTCAATCAGGTAATATTCATTGCGGAGAAATAATTTTATAGAATAGCATGTCATATTCCTTAATCCGGCATAGCCAAAGACACGACAGGGGATATTGCATGAGACAAAAGGAATGGAAGAAAGAATCCTGAATGTGGAGAGGTGAGATGGTTGAGATGAATACAGCTTTGCAATATGTCACACATATTTTACACCATCTTACATTTACATGTAGACCACCTAAACCCCAAAAACTGCTACACTTTTCAGAGTGATTATTTCAACCATTTCAGTTTCAGAGGAAGGAGTTCAGTCAAGTCACTTTTCTCATCTGAAGACATTCTGGTGAAAATAACACCCTCCAAACCTCAGTACTTTCATTATTGTGCTTGAACACAGAGATCAGCCAGTACACTGCTAGCCTGTGGTTTATGTTTTGGCCTAGTTATATACATCACACTCCCACTGCTGCCCCGTTGACATGGCAACAATGCTATCTCCGTGACAACAGAGAGAAGGGCTGATGTATGGGGCCCTATCACATAATCACAAAGCTAAACATGCAAATTGAGCTAGTAGATAGTATTTGTATTGGACTGACATATACTTCCTCTATTAAAGTTCAGATAGAAACTACTTTACAGCAGTTGCAAAAGAGCATATAGCAATCAATGCATGTCAAATTTGAACTTACACCTGATTTTCGGAGAAAAGTTTAATTGAACGGTGAGTAATGATTGGTCTTAAACATATTAAATTATGTGTAGGCCACAGACATGGAGAATATTTGATAAATGTCAAACTTCAATAACAATATATTGCAATAATACAATGTACTGACAATATTTAGATCATCTGATGCCATTTATCAATAATGTATTTTACCGTGCAAGACTGTAATGGTGAAAAAAATAGAAAGGGAAAATACCTTAGTAGCTTTGCAGATGTACTACTCAGTTAGTGGTAACCGCACAGGTATCAGTACAATACAGAATACTCTATTCCTTTTAACTCTAGATGCCTTGTTTGACGTTTTAACCTTGATACTGACAAAGAAAAGTAAAACATATTTTTTCTTCTAAAGCCATTTTCTTTGCAAGGAGATCGATCTCATCAGTCACTGAGTGAGAAAGGAGAGTGGGAAATAACACCAGGTATGATTATGATTCTTTATATATGACTGTCTGTCCAAATAAAGTATATTTTTTCAATGAGGAAGCACACTTCCTGTTGACCTGATGCACAGAAATACTCTGATTAGACGTGATTAGAGTCTATTAGTATGGGTGCATCTCAGTATAGGCTAGTTGCAGGGCTTACATTTTTCTGTTGTTGATACCCCTACCATGTTTTTTCACTACTAATGTTTCCGCATTTATGAATTGAATGGTTGTGTAAAAATATTTTACTGCAAAAGTGGTAAAATATATAGATATTCTGACACAACCCCTAAACTCTAAAAGTGCATAATATGCCTGGCTGTAGGAGGGTTGGGCCACATCCGCTCATGTAACTCAATATTGCAAGCTCTGATATTGCTAAAATGTGCAATACAAGTCATCAGTGGTTTGGCCAACGTACACAAACAAACATTAGGCTATCTTAATGCATCTTGGAAATACAGAGCTATTAATATTTATGATGAATGTAAGCTTTTTTTGGTAGCTGATTAATATACAACTTTCCAAGTCAAAAGTCCTTTCAATCAGTGGTGTGTGGTCCTGCCTGACAAAAAATACATACAGTTATATGTTTTTGATGGTGTTGCTATTGTAATCTGCTCTAAGGAAAGCAAGTGGACTCAGATATCGAAATTATATTTTTGGGGGTCCAAGGTTCCTTGAATGATTTTAATATTTTTAGCCCCTACTCAATGGTGGAAAAAGTACTCAATTGTCATACCTGAGTAAAAGTAAAGATACCTTAATATAAAATGACTCAAGTAAAAGTAAAATATTACTTGAGTAATTTGGTTTTAAATATACTTAAGTATCAAAGTAAATGGAGTTGCTAAAATGTACTTAGGTATCAAAAGTAAAAGTATAAACCATTTAAAATTCTTTATATTACGCAAACCAGATGGCACAATTTTTTTGTTTTTTTATTGATGGATCGCCAGGGGCACACTCTAACACTCAGACATAATTTACAAACTAAGCATTTGTGTTTAGTGAGGCAAAAAGGATGACCAGGGATGTTCTCTTGAAGTGTGTGAATTGGACAATTTTTTAAATGAAAATGTAACAAGTACTTTTGGGTGTCAGGCTAAATGTATGTGGTAAATTCTAACTGGTAATTTTGGGGTAGTGGTTGTAGTTCTGGGGCCTGATCAGTTTGAACAGCTAACTGGTAATTCTGGGGTAGTGGTTGTAGTTACATTACATTACATTACATTTAAGTCATTTAGCAGATGCTCTTATCCAGAGCGGCTTACAAATTGGTGCATTCACCTTATGACATCCAGTGGAACAGCCACTTTACAATAGTGCATCTAAATCTTTTACATTTACATTTAAGTCATTTAGCAGACGCTCTTTTAAGGGGGAGGGGGGGTGAGAAGGATTACTTTATCCTATCCTAGGTATTCCTTAAAGAGGTGGGGTTTCAGGTGTCTCCGGAAGGTGGTGATTGACTCCGCTGTCCTGGCGTCGTGAGGGAGTTTGTTCCACCATTGGGGGGCCAGAGCAGCGAACAGTTTTGACTGGGCTGAGCGGGAACTGTACTTCCTCAGTGGTAGGGAGGCGAGCAGGCCAGAGGTGGATGAACGCAGTGCCCTTGTTTGGGTGTAGGGCCTGATCAGAGCCTGGAGGTACTGAGGTGCCGTTCCCCTCACAGCTCCGTAGGCAAGCACCATGGTCTTGTAGCGGATGCGAGCTTCAACTGGAAGCCAGTGGAGAGAGCGGAGGAGCGGGGTGACGTGAGAGAACTTGGGAAGGTTGAACACCAGACGGGCTGCGGCATTCTGGATGAGATGTAGGGGTTTAATGGCACAGGCAGGGAGCCCAGCCAACAGCGAGTTGCAGTAGTCCAGATGGGAGATGACAAGTGCCTGGATTAGGACCTGCGCCGCTTCCTGTGTGAGGCAGGGTCGTACTCTGCAGATGTTCTCTGCAATTTCGTCCACCATTATCCTCAGTAATTTTCCATCCAAGTTGTCAGACCCAGGTGGCTTGTCATTGTTGATAGACAACAATATTTCTTTCACCTCTTTCACACTCACATTACAGATTTCTAAATTACAATGCTTGTCTTTCATAATTTGGTCAGATATACTTGGATGTGTAGTGTCAGCGTTTGTTGCTGCAACAAGTTTGCTAATCTTGCCAATGAAAAAATAATTAAAGTAGTTGGCAATATCAGTTGGTTTTGTGATGAATGAGCCATCTGATTCAATGAATGATGGAGCTAAGTTTGCCTTTTTTAAATTCAGATTAGTCACATGATTTCTCAATTTGCAATACATTTGCTAATTGGTTGTGCAGCCAGACTTATTTGCCATTCCTTTTGCCTCATCCCTCTCAACCATACAATTGTTCAATTCCTCATCAATCCACAGGAATTTAAAAGTTTAAACAGTTATTTTCTTAAATGGTCACCTCGCTTTGCGTTCTTGTTTTTTTATGTATTATTTCTTACATCGTTACCCCAGGAAATGTTAAGTCTTATTATATACAGCCGGGAAGAACTATTGGATATAAGAGCAATGTCAACTTACCAACATTACGACCAGGAATACGACTTTACCGAAGCGGATCCTCTGTTCGGACCACCACTCAGGACAATGGATCTGATCCCAGTAGGTGACCCAAAACAACGGCGCCGCAGAAGGGGCAGACGGGGCGGTCTTCTGGTCAGGCTCCATAGACGGGCACATCGCTGACCGCTCCCGAGTATACTTCTCGCCAACATCCAGTCTCTTGACAACAAGGTAGACGAAGGTAGACGAAATTCGAGCAAGGGTTGCCTTCTAGAGAGACATAAAAGATTGCAACATTCTCTGGATCTTGGAAACATGGCTCACGAGGGATATGTCATTAGAGTCTGTACAGCCACCCGGTTTCTTCACGGATCGCGCCGACAGAAACAAAGAAGGGTGGGGGTGTATGCCTTATGATTAACGATTTGTGGTGTAAGGAGCAGCAAAATGTAAGGAGCTGTAAACATAACAAAATACAGGAACTCAAGCCATTTTGTTCACCTGACTTAGAATTCCTTACAATCAAATGCCGACCGCATTATCTACCAAGAGAATTCGCTTTGATTATAATCACAGCCGTGTATATCCCCCCCCCAAGCAGACACCTTGTTGGCCCTGAAAGGACATCATTGGACTCTATGTAAACTGGTAACCATATATCCTAAGGCTGCATTTATTGTAGCTGAAGATTTTAACAAAGCTGATCTGAAGACAAGGCTCCCTAAATTTGATCAGCATATCGAATGCGCGACTCGAGCTGACAGCATTCTGGACCATTGCTACTCTAACTTCCGTGATGCATACAAAGCCTTCCCCCACCCTCCTTATGACAAATCTGACCATGACTCCATTTTGCTGCTCCCAGCTCCCAGACAGAAACTAAAACAGGAAACACCCTTGCTCAGGTCTGCTCAACGCTTGTCCGACCAATCGGATTCCACGCTTCAAAATTGCTTCAATCACGTGGACTGGGATACGTATGTTCTGGATAGCCTCAGACAGCAACAATGATGTATAAACTGACTCGGTGATCGAGTTTATTAGCAAGTGCATCAGTGATGTTGTACCCTTGGTGACTATTAAAAACCTTCCCTAACCAGAAACCGTGGATTGATGGCAGCATTCGCACAAAACCGAAAGCGCAAACCACTGCTTTTAATCATGGCAAGGCGACCGGAAACATTACCGAATACAAACAGTGTAGCTATTCCCTCCGCAAGGCAATCAAACAAGCTAAGCGTCAGTATAAAGGCAAAGTAGAGTCGCAATTCAACGGCTCAAACACGAGACGTATGCGGCAGGGTCTACAGTCAATCACGGACTAAAAAAAAGAAAACCAGACCCGCCGCGGACAACAACGTCATGCTCCCAGACAAATGAAACAACTTCTTTGCTCGCTTTGAGGACAATACAGTGCCACTGACACGGCCCGCTACCAAAACCTGTGGGCTCTCCTTCACCGTGACCAACGTGAGTAAAACATTTAAATGTGTTAGCCCTCGCAAGGCTGCCGGCCCAGACGGCATCCCTAGCTGCGTCCTCAGAGCATGCGCAGACCAGCTGGCTGGT
The DNA here is from genome assembly GCF_021184085.1 of Oncorhynchus gorbuscha. Lineage (NCBI taxonomy): Eukaryota > Metazoa > Chordata > Actinopteri > Salmoniformes > Salmonidae > Oncorhynchus > Oncorhynchus gorbuscha. The sequence goes on along the minus strand of NC_060194.1, from coordinate 36,663,507 downwards.
GTGTTTATGGACATATTCAATCCATCCCTATCCCAGTCTGCTGTGCCCACATGCTTCAAAAGGGCTACCATTGTTCCTGTTCCCAAAAAAGCCAAGGTAACTAATCTAAACAACTATCGCCCAATAGCACTCACTTTTGTCATCATGAAGTGCTTTGAGAGACTAGTCAAGGATCATATCACTTCCAACCTACCTGATATCCTAGACCCACTCCAATTTGCTTACCACTCCAATAGGTCCACAGACGACACAATCGCAATCACACTGCACACTGCCCTAACCTATCTGGACAAGAGGAATAACTATGTAAGATTGCTGTTCATCGACTACAGCTCAGCATTTAACATCATAGTACCCTCCAAACTCGTCATTAAGCCTGAGACCCTGGGTCTCGACCCCGCCCTGTGCAACTGGATCCTGGACTTTCTGATGGGCCGCCCCCAGGTGGTGAGGGTAGGAAACAACATCTCCACTCCGCAGATCCTCAACACTGGGGCCCCACAAGGGTGCATTCTCAGCCCTCTCCTGTACTCCCTGTTCACCTATGAAGGGGTAGGCTTGATTACCAAGATGGCTTACAGGGAGGAGGTGAGGGCCCTCGGATTGTGGTGTAAGGAAAATAACCTCACACTCAACGTCAATAAAACAAAGGAGATGATCGTGGACTTCAGGAAACAGCAGAGGGAGCACCCCCTATCCACATCAACGGGACAGTAGTGGAGAAGGTGGAAAGTTTTAAGTTCCTCGGCATACACATCACAGACAAACTGAAAGGGTCACCCACACAGACAGCGTGGTGAAGAAGGCGCAACAGCACCTCTTCAACCTCAAGAGGCTGAATAAATTTGGCTTGTCACCGAAACACAAACTTTTACAGATGCACAACCGAGAGTATCCTGTCGGGCTGTATACCCGCCTGGTTTGGCAACTGCTCTGCCCACAACCGCAAGGCTCTCCAGAGGGTAGTGCGGTCTGCACAATGCATCACCGTAGGAAAACTACCTGCCCTCCAGGACACCACCACCTGATGTCACAGGAAGGCCAAAAAGATCAAGGACAACAACCACCCGAGTCACTGCCTGTTCACCCTGCTATCATCCAGAAGGTGGGGTCAGTACAGGTGCAACAAAGCTGGGACCGAGAGACTGAAAAACAGATTCTATCTCAAGGCTATCAGACTGTTAAACAGCCGTCACTAACATTGAGTGGCAGCTGCCAGCATATACAGACTCAAATCTCTCGCCACTTTAATAATTAATAATTGGACATAATACATGTATCACTAGTCAAATTAAACAATGCCACATTATATACTGTTTTAAATACCCTACCTTAATCATCTCATATGTATGTACTGCACTCTATACCATCTACTGCATCTTGCCTATGCTGCATGGCCATCGCTCATCCATATATACAGTGGGGAGAACAAGTATTTGACACACTGCCGATTTTTCAGGTTTTCCTACTTACAAAGCATGTAGAGGTCTGTCATTTTTATCATAGGTACACTTCAACTGTGAGAGACGGAATCTAAAACAAAAATCAATTTTTAAGTAATTAATTTGCATTTTATTGCATGACTTAAGTATTTGATCACCTACCAACCAGTAAGGATTCCGTCTCTCACAGACCTGTTAGTTTTTCTTTAAGAAGCCATCCTGTTCTCCACTCATTACCTGTAATAACTGCACCTGTTTGAACTCGTTACCTGTATAAAAGACACCTGTCCACACACTCAGTCAAACAGACTCCAACCTCTCCACAATGGCCAAGACCAGAGAGCTGTGTAAGGACATCAGGGATACAATTGTAGACCTGCATAAGGCTGGGATGGGCTACAGGACAATAGACAAGCAGCTTGGTGAGAAGGCAACAACTGTTGTCACAATTATTAGAAAATGGAAGAAGTTCAAGATGACGGTCAATCACCCTCGGTCTGGGGCTCCGTGCAAGATCTCACATCGTGGGGCATCAATGATCATGAGGAAGGTGAGGGATCAGCCCAGAACTACACGGCAGGACCTGGTCAATGACCTGAAGAGAGCTCGGACCACAGTCTCGAAGAAAACCATTAGTAACACACTATGCCGTCATGGATTAAAATCCTGCAGCGCACGCAAGGTCCCCCTGCTCAAGCCAGCGCATGTCCAGGCCCATCTGAAGTTTGACAATGACCATCTGGATGATCCAGAGGAGTGGGAGGTCATGTGGTCTGATGAGACAAAAATAGAGCTTTTTGGTCTAAACTCCACTCACCGTGTTTGGAGGAAGAAGAAGGATGAGTACAACCCCAAAAACACCATCCCAACCATGAATCATGGTGGTGGAAACATCATTCTTTGGGGATGCTTTTCTGCAAAGGGGACAGGACGACTGCACCGGATTGAGGGGAGGATGGATGGGGCCATGTATCGCGAGATCTTGGCCAACAACCTCCTTCCCTCAGTAAGAGCATTGAAGATGGGTCGTGGCTGGGTCTTCCAGCATGACAAAGACCCAAAACACACAGCCAGGGCAACTAAGGAGTGGCTCTGTAAGAAGCATCTCAAGGTCCTGGAGTGGCCTAGCCAGTCTCCAGACCTGAACCCAATAGAAAATCTTTGGAGGGAGCTGAAAGTCCGTATTGCCCAGCGACAGCCCCGAAACCTGAAGGATCTGGAGAAGGTCTGTATGGAGGAGTGGGCCAAAATCCCTGCTGCAGTGTGTGCAAACCTGGTCAATAACTACAGGAAACGTATGATCTCTGTAATTGCAAACAAAGGTTTCTATATCAAATATTAAGTTCTGCTTTTCTGATGTATCAAATACTTATGTCATGCAATAAAATGCAAATGAATTACTTAAAAATCATACAATGTGATTTTCTGGATTTTTGTTTTAGATTCCGTCTCTCACAGTTGAAGTGTACCTATGATAAAAATGACAGACCTCTACATGCTTTGTAAGTAGGAAAACCTGCCAAATCGGCAGTGTATCAAATACTTGTTCTCCCCACTGTATATATATATATGTACATATTCTTATTCATCCCTTTACACTTGTGTGTATAAGGTGGTTGTTGTGAAATTATTAGATTACTTGTTAGATATTACTGCACTGTCGGAACTAGAAGCACAAGCATTTCGCAAGACTTACATTAACATCTGCTAACCATGTTTATGTGACCAATAAAAATGGATTTGATTTGATAATGGGTGCATGCTTATTAGTAACTATTAGTAACATTTCAAAAATGTGTCAAGTGCCGTGTCTTTTTGCTCCTCATTACCCACCATGGACTAACACATATGATTTAGATCAACAGCATAGGAATCACTACAAAACTTGTTGAAACTTTGGTTTTCCTTGATATGGCTACTATATTGGGATCACTACATCCGATGGATCTGGATACTGCTTTCAAGCTAATTTATGCAGCATCAGTAAAGATGTGATCAATACATAATGATGATTTCATTCCTGTGCTGTTTGTAACTACCCTGGTACGTTGACTGATAACCTGAACCAAGTAGCAGGTACTGGTTACCGTTTGAATTTCTTTCTTGAGTAGGCAGCTTGATGAAAGCCAGTCAATATTTAAATCGCATACATGATCAAACATTTCACACATGTTATTCAGATACTGACTGTTAGCACTTGGTGGTCTATAGCAGATGAACCTGTAGCCATATTAACTCAACATTATTTAACGTGAGATCCTGTCTAATCTTTACAGGAATGTGGTTCTGAATATAAAAAGCAACACCGCCATCAGCATTTATATATTTCCTGTAGATGTTATAACCTTGTATTACTACAACTGTATCATCAATGCTATTATCTAAGTGAAAGTCAGAGAGTCAGAATATGAATGTCATCAGTCCGCGCTGCCAGATCGTAACCTCTGCTCATTCTGTTTGCTCTGACTCTGGTCCCTGTCTCCAGTCCCACGTCTCGTCAGTACTGCTACCCTGTCCTGGACCCCCACTCTACTGCTTCCTTGGATTCCTCTCCCGGTCTGCTGACCCAGCCTCAACTCCCATCGCTCCAGCCTCAGCCTCACCCCCTAGCTCCTTGCAACCCGCCCAAGCTTTCCCTGGCCTGCACCCCTTCGTCCCCGTTTGTCAATAAATACCTTGGTTACCTTGGTTACCAGTCTCCTCGTCTGAGTCTGCTCTTGGGTTCACCTGCTCCGCTTCGTGTAACAACAGGCCAGATATTATGGGTCTTTCGTTAGTGTCTAGCAGAGAGTCAATCAGCTCTTTAAAATCCAGTTGTTCAGAGCTGCCCTTCATAATGTCATTAAAACCCACATGGACTACGATAGAATCGATTTCCATGTCCTGATGTAGTACACTCGGAAGCAGCTTAGTAATGGCATTTACTCAAGCTCCGGGATAGGACATTGTTTTTGCACCAGGAACAGTCAAGTTTCTTACCATGGTGCTGCTCAAAATCACTATGAAGTGTTGTTGATGAGGGACTCCGCACATATATATTTGAAGAAGATCTGAGCTTTGATGGAAAGAGGTTGCAGAGGTGGTGGAACTGATCAAGCATGGTGCACAAAGACCACTATCTCACAGTCAATCCCCAGCCACCATACACGATCGCATATAGCATCTTTAAGTTTGATCATCCAAAGGGGCCTCATGTTTTCTATTATTGCATGACGTCCTTGTAGGGAGTTGGGATTACTTTGCAGTTTCCCAGACCAATGCATGAGTCACCCCAGAGTGAGAGCTCATACTTCACATGCAGTCCAGTTCAGGTGTCACATGGGCTGGCCAGCCTTGGGTGGTAGCAAAATAGGTACATAAAGTATCTCTTGACTTATTCCACATTTTATTGTGTTAAAGCCTGGATTGAAAAAATATTTCTCACCTATCTGTACAAAATGTTAGCACAATTATTGACAATAAAATGCAGAAATATATAACTTACATAAGTATTCAAACCCCTGAGTCATCATTTTGGAGAAGCAGCTTTAGTGGCAGTTACAGCTGTGAGTCTTTCTGGGTAAGTCTCTAAGAGTTTTACACACCTGGATTGTACAATATTGACCTACTATTCTTTTCAAAATTCTTCAAGCTCTGGCAAGTTGATTGTTGATCATTTCTGGAAAGTTATTTTCAAGTCTTGCCATAGATTTTCATGCCTATTTAAGTCAAAACTGTAACTAGTCCACTTCGGAACATTTAATGTAGTCATGGTAATCAACTCCACTGTAGATTCGGCATTGTATTTTAGGTTATTGTCCTGCTGAAAGGAGGATTTGTCTCCCAGTGTCTGATAAAAAGCAGACTGAACCATGTTTTCCTCTAGGATTTGTCCTGTGCTTATAGCTGTATTTTTATACTAAGAAACAAGCATAACCATAACATGATGTAGCCACCACAATGCTTGGACATATGCAAAGTGGTATGTTGTGTTGGATTTGCCCCAAACATAACAGTATTCAGGGCAATTAGATTTTTTTACACATCTACCTATCAATGCCCTTCTTTGCAAGGCAGGAGTAAAACTACAAAATGTGGAAAAAGTAAAGGTGTGTGAATACTTTTTAAAGGCACTGTATGAGGGCAATGCATGCCAGCACTTTCCAGATGCCATTTTGGCTGTTGAAGGACCTCCTGACATGTGGCAGTCCAGTTCGATGGTGTCTTTGTCTTTATTAAATGCCAGAATGTGATTCAGGATGACATTGACATTGAAATGGTGTGTTCGTTGAAAATGTCAGTGAAGACACTTGCCAGTTGGTCCACGCTTGCTTTGGGTTCACGTCCTGGTAATCCGCCTGGCCCGCGGCTTTGTGAATGTTGACCTGTTTAAAGGTCTTGCTCACATCGGCTACCGAGTGTGTGATCACACAGTCGTCCAGAACTGCTGGTGCTCTCATGCACGCTTCAGTGTTGCTTGCCTGGTTCAATGCTTTATGAGCATGTCATCATGTGTGGTTGCATCCTCCCCATACGCCATAATGTCACCAAGTCAACATATACAGCAACTCCAGCGCAGACAGCCAGGATGGTGGACAATATTTATTTTTTAAATAAATAAATGTGCCAGCTGAACCCAAACAGCATAAGAGTGCTGTTTGGAGGGCCTTGGTCAGGGAGGTGATCAAGAACCCAATGGTCTCTCTGACAAAGCTCCAGAGTTTGTCTGTGGAGATTGGAGAACCTTCTAGAAGGACAACCATCTCTGCAGCACTCCACCAATAAGGTCTTTATGGTAGAGTGGCCAGATGGAAGCCACTTCTCAGTAAAAGCCACATGACAGCCCATTTGGAGTTTGCCAAAAGGCACCTAAAGGACTCTCAGACCATAAGAATCAAGATTCTCTGGTCAGATGAAACCAAGATTGAATGTTTTGGCCTGAATGCCATGCGTCACGTCTGGAGGAAACCTGGTACCATTCCTATGGTGAAGCATGGTGGTGGCAGCATCATGCTGTGGGGATGTTTTTCAGCAACAGGGGCTGGGAGACTCATCAGGATTGAGTGAAAAATGAACGGAGCATAGTACAGAGAGATTCTTGATGAAAACCTTCTCCAGAGCACTCAGGACCTCAGACTGGGGTGAAGGTTTACCTTCCAACAGGAGAATGACCCTAGACACACTGCCAAGACAATGCAGGAGTGGCTTCGGGACAAGTCTCTGAACTGGCCAGTCAGAGCCCAGACTTGAACCTGATTGAACATCTCTGGAGAGACCTGAAAATAGCTGTGCAGCGACGCTCCCCATCAAACCTGACAGAGCTTGAGAGGATCTGTAGAGAAATATGGGAGAAACTCTCAAATACAGGTGTGGCAAACTTATAGCATCATATCCAAGAAGACACGACACTGTAATCGCTGCCAAAGGTGCTTCAACAAAGTACTGAGGAAAGGGTCTGAATACTTATGTAAATGTAATATTTCAGTTTTTTATTTAATACACTTGCAAATATTTCTAAACACCTGCTTTTGCTTTGTTATTATTTGGCATTGTCTGAAGAGTGATGAGTGGATTTAAAAATATATATATTTCAGAATAAGGCTGTAACGTGACAAAATGTGGAGTAAGTCAAGGGGTCTGAATACTTTCCAAATGCACTGAAGTTGAATTGGACAAACATAGTATTGAGTACATGTATATAAGTAAAGTAAACAATTCTGAAACATGTCTCATTTAAAACATGTACACTGAGTGTAGAAAACTTTAGGAACACCAACTCTTTCCATGACAGGTGAATCCAGGTGAAAGCCAAGATCCTTTATTGAGGTCACCTGTAAAATCCACTTCAATCAAATCAAATCAAACTTTATTTGTCACATGTGCCAAATACAACAAGTGTAGACCTTACCGTGAAATGCTTATACAAGCCCTTAACCAACAGTGCAGTTCAAGAAAGTTAAGAAAATATTTACCAAATAAACTAAAGTAAAAAATAATAAAAAGAAACTAAATATAATAACAATAACGAGGCTGTATACAGGGGGTACCGGTATCTAGTCAATATGCGGGGGTAAAGGTTAGTTGAGGTCATTTGTACATGTAGGTAGGGGTGAAGTGACTATGCATAGATAATAAACATCGAGAAGCAACAGTGTAAAAAACAAATGGAGGGGAGGGGGGTGTCAATGTAAGTAGTCCGGTGGCCATTTGATTAATTGTTCAGCAGTCTTATGGCTTGGGGTAAGCCTTTTGGTCCTAGACTTGGCACTCCGTTACCGCTTGCCGTGCAGTAGCAGAGAAAGCAGTCTATGACTTAGGTGACTGGAGTCTTTGACAATTTTTTGGGCTTTCCTCTGACACCGCCTAGTATATAGGCTCTGGGTGGCAGGAAGCTTGGCACCACTGATGTACTGGGCCATTCGCACTACCCTCTGTAGCGCGTTACGGTCAGAAGCCGAGCAGTTTCCATACCAGGCGGTGATCAGGATGCTCTCGATGGTGCAGTTGTATAACTTTTTGAGGATCTGGGGACCCATGACAAATATTTTCAGTCCCCTAAGGTGGAAAATGTGTAATCGTGCCCTCTTTACGACTGTCTTGGTGTATTTGGACCATGATAGTTCATTGGTGATGTGGACACCAAGAAACCTGAAACTGTCGACCCGCTCCACTACTGTCCCGTCGATGTTAATTTTGGCCTGCTCGGCCCACATTTTCCTGTAGTCCACGATCAGCTCCTTGTCTTTCTCACATTGAGGGAGAGGTTGTTGTACTGGCACCACACTGCCAGGTCTTCGACCTCCTCCCTAAAGGCTGTCTCATCGTTGTCGGTGATCAGGCCTACCACTGCTGTGTCGTCAGCAAACTTAATGATAGTGTTGTCGTGTTTTGCCACGCAGTTGTAGGTAAACAGGGAGTACAGGAGGGGACTAAGCACACACCCCTGAGGGGCCCCAGTGTTGAGGATCAGTGTAGCAGACATGTTGTTGCCTACCCTTACCACCTGGGGGCAGTCCGTCAGGAAGTCCAGGATCCAGTTGCAGAGGGAGGTGTTTAGACCCAGAGTCCTTAACTTAGTGATGAGCTTTGCGGGCACTATGGTGTTGAATGCTGATATTCAGGTGGGAAAGGGCAGTGTGGAGTACGATTGAGATTGGGTCATCAGTGTATCTGTTGGGGCGGTATGGAAATTGGAGTGGGTCTAGGGTATCCGGGAGGGTACTGTTGATGGGAGCTATGACGAGCCTTTCAAAGTATTTCATGGCTACCGACTTGAGTGCTGCGGTCAGTAATCATTTAGGCAGGTTATCCTCGCTTCCCTGGACACAGGGAATATGGTGGTCTGCTTGAAACATGTAGGTAACATCAGACTGGCTCAGGGAGAGTTGAAATGGTCAGTGTAGACACTTGCCAGTTGGTCCGGACATGCTCTGAGTACACGTCCTGGTAATCCGTCTGGCCCCCGTGACTTTGTGAATCTTGACCTGTTTAAAGGTCTTCCTCACATCGGCTACCGATGAGAGTTATTACACAGCCGTCCAGAACAGCTGGTGCTCTCATGCATTCTTCAGTGTTGCTTGCCTCGAAATGAGCATAAAAGGCATTTAGCTCATCTGGTAGGCTCGCGTCACTTGGCAGCTCGCGGCTTAGTTTCCCTTTGAAGTCCGTAATAGTTTTCAAGCCCTGCCATACCTGACGAGCGTCATTGCCGGCCAGTGTAGTTCGATTCAATCTAAATCCTGTATTGACACTTTGATTGTTTGATGGTTCAACTTGGTGCATAGCGGGATTTCTTATAAGCATCCAGAATAGTGTCCTGCTTCTTGAAAGCTCCAGCTCTGGCCTTTAGCTCAATGTGCATGTTGCCTGTAATCCGTGGCTTCTGGTTGGGATATGTACGTACGGTCACTGTGGGGACGACATCGTCTATCCACTTATTGATGAAGCCGATGAATGAGGTGGTATACTCCTCAATGCCATTTGATGAATCCAGTCTGTGCTAGCAAAACAGTAACTTAGCATCCACGTCATCTGACCACATCCGTATTGAGCGAGTCACTGTTACTTCCTGCTTTAGTTTTTGCTTGTATGCAGAAATCAGGAGGATATAATTATGGTCAGAATCAGTGTGTAAAGGGTGGGAGACAGGTTGAAAAAAATATTTTTAAGCCTTGAGACAATTGAGACATGGATTGTGTATGTGTGCCATTCAGAGGATGAATGGGCAAGACAAAAGATTGAAGTGCCTTTGAACAGGGTATGGTAGTAGGTGCCAGGCTCACCGGTTTGAGTGAGGAAGGAACTGGAATGCTGCTGGGTTTTTCACGATCAACAGTTTCCTGTGTGTATCAAGAAGGGTCTACCACCCAAGGACATCCAACCAACTTGATACAACTGTGGGAAGCATTGGAGTCAACATGGGCCAGCATCCCTGTGGAACACTTTTGACACCTTGTAGAGTCTATGCCCCGACATATTGAGGTTCTGAGGGCAAAAGGGGGTGAATCTCAATATTAGGAAAGTACTCCTAATGTGTTGTACACTCAGTGCATATACAGGGAAAGCGGATACCTCGTCAGTTGCACAACTGAATGCATTCAACCAAAATGTGTCTTCCACATTTAACCCAACCCCTCTGAATCAGAGAGGTGCGAGGGGTTACTTTAACCCAACCCCTCTGAATCAGAGAGGTGCGAGGGGTTACTTTAACCCAACCCCTCTGAATCAGAGAGGTGCGAGGGGTTACTTGAACCCAACCCCTCTGAATCAGAGAGGTGTGAGGGGCTGCCTTAATCGACGTCCACAGTGCCTGGGGAGTAGTTGTTGCAGAACGGCAGATTTTTTTTTCCCACCTTGCCGGCTCAGGTATATTGTAACGATTTTCACATAAAGTCTACAGACCTTTGACAAAAAATATATGACAGTTTTCACTGTCCAAGACCACTTGTTTTCCTTAGAGACAATTACAATAGCCACAACCTTAGCCGCCGGAAGTAATTTAGGGGAGGGGGTGGTGTGATTTATTTTGCAGACGGGGGGAGGGGGGTGGCGACACAGAGGTCAATATCAGTACGCTAATACAAGACTAGGTAAAGCCATTGCACTACTTTTGTGAATTAAAAAAAAACTTAATGTATTTGCATTTACCAACATTTGTAACTTCAATCTGATAATTATCTGTACAAAACAATACAAATGATTTCTGTGTGAAAACTGAAATGGTCTATTCATTCCTTTTACTAGACAATCTTATCCAGAGCAACGTACATTAGTGAGTGCGTACATCATCATACTGGTCCCACGTGGGAATCGACCCCACACCCCTAGCAATGCAAGCAGCACGCGCTACCAACTGGGCCACATCATCACATCACATCATCACAAAACACTTGATGTCTCAATGTACTCAATTACTGTATTGGTCATTGTTTTTCCATCATGATGATGGAGATTCTACAGGTACAAACCCCGATGACCAGCCTATGTACAATACAGTAATGTACATTTACATTAAGTGGTTTGTAAGGATGGTAAATTTATGCTGCACAAAAAGTGGTTGTTTTTCATGTTATTTGATCAGGAAAAATATTCAATTTGATGTAATGTTTGAGAACAGGGTTTTGTTCTTTCTGGATTCCATTAGAATGTCAGAATCACAGAGAATCGGACATAGCAGCAACTCTTACAATTCCAACTATTGAATCCTGCAAGATACTGTTCTTCATTATACAACCACTTTTTTTTGCCAAAACAGAGATAATAATATAATATATTGATATTTAAGTATTTTTTTTGCCCGTGCTACAGACATCTATTTCGGTCCACAAATACAGGACTAGCAAATGCCCAGCAGTACTTTTGTGGAAAAATATATCTAAAAAAAGATATTCATATTTTTTATGAATATATTTTTTATTCAGATTTATCAGGTGGTGCTGCAGCAACCTCAGCACACCTACTTCCCGCAGCTATGGCCACAACATTTAAAAAACTGTATGACTCTATGTATTTTTGTCATGCAGGAGCATACACCACTGAATGAGAGCCCACTTGACATGTAAAGTTGTCTATTAATCAGCTACCAAAAAGTAAAGCTTAGATTCAACATAAATATTCATTGCTGATATTTCACCCTAAAAGCATGCAGGCATTATTCTGCATGCATTGGATGAGGGGCGGGGGTCACAAGGCATTAATCTGCACGCTTTGGAAGAGGGCCGGAGGTCACAAGGCATTATTCTGCACGCTTTGGAAGAGGGGCGGAGGTCACAAGGCATTAATCTGCACGCTTTGGAAGAGGGGCGGGGGTCACAAGGCATTAATCTGCATGCTTTGGAAGAGGGGCGGAGGTCACAAGGCATTAATCTGCACGCTTTGGAAGAGGGGCGGGGGTCACAAGGCATTAATCTGCATGCTTTGGAAGAGGGGCGGGGGTCACAAGTCATTATTCTGCATGCTTTGGAAGAGGGGCGGAGGTCACAAGGCATTATTCTGCACGCTTTGGAAGAGGGGCAGGGGTCACAAGGCATTATTCTGCACACTTTGGAAGAGGGGCGGAGGTCACAAGGCATTATTCTGCACGCTTTGGAAGAGGGGCGGGGTCACAAGGCATTAATCTGCACGCTTTGGAAGAGGGGCGGGGGTCACAAGGCATTATTCTGCACGCTTTGGAAGAGGGGCGGGGGTCACAAGGCATTATTCTGCACGCTTTGGAAGAGGTGCGGGGGTCACAAGTCATTATTCTGCACGCTTTGGAAGAGGGGCGGAGGTCACAAGGCATTATTCTGCACGCTTTGGAAGAGGGGAGGGGGTCACAATATCTATAAATGTAACCTCTTTGCAGTACAATATTTTTTCACAACCATCCATTTGATAATTGGGAGTCATTAGAGATGTGAAAAAACATGTTTGTGTTTTGTTCTACCTGGGGTAAGGGTATCTCAAAAACTCACACTCTTTTATAGGATTGGCCACTAGCCTAGTCGTCTCAAATTGATTTTATCCTGGTCTTCTGCACTAATCTGAAAGAAAAAATACAAGAGTTGAAAGCAATGTGTCAGAGGTTATTCTCCAACTATTTCACATCAGACCAAGTGAAGGACAGGAGAGGAGGGACAACTATTTCACATCAGACCAAGTGAAGGACAGGAGAGGAGGGACAACTATTTCACATCAGACCAAGTGAAGGACAGGAGAGGAGGGACAACTATTTCACATCAGACCAAGTGAAGGACAGGAGAGGAGGGACAACTATTTCACATCAGACCAAGTGAAGGACAGGAGAGGAGGGACAACTATTTCACATCAGACCAAGTGAAGGACAGGAGAGGAGGGACAACTATTTCAGACTATGTAGATCAAGACCCATGATCAAGGACGTCATTCTGCTTATATCTTGTAAAAACCCATGTGACACAATGTTATATTTGTAATCTTGCCTGAGTCATGTCCTCTCCTCAGGTAGCTATGTGTAACAACAACAATACCTGTGAAGTGGAGATCCTCCAAGCCGTGGGCTACCTTCCTGTGTTCCTGGTGGGCTTGCTACTCAACATGGCGGTTCTACGCGTCTTCCTCGCCAAACGAGCCATGTGGACCGACACACACGTCTACATGCTGAACCTCGCAGCAGCCAACTGCTCCCTCGTGTTCTTCCTCCCCTTCCGCATCTACAATGCCTTCCACCGTCTAGACAGAACACACTTCTGCACCTTCCTCATCTCCACACATTACATCAACATGTACGCCAGCATCCTCACGGTCACCGCCATCAGCATCCACCGCTACCTGGCGGTCAAGTACCCGTTCCACACCAGAACATGGCGGTCAAAGAAGGTGGCTGCGGTGGTGTGTGGGACCATATGGGTCACCGTAGTAACGATTTGTGCCGTGTTCAGAAAAGACAACGATCCTCGCAAACTGATTACATGTTATGAACTATCTCAAGAAAGCACGTTGTCAGTTGAGTTCCTTGTGGTTCTAGAGGTGCTGGGGTATCTTCTGCCAGTTTTGATTTTAGTGTTCTGTTCCACACAGACCATAAGGGTTCTAATGAAGGAGAAGAATGAGGATGAGGATACCACTGTGGAGAAGAGGAACATTATTGGCATAGTAACAGCCAACCTGATCGTCTTTGTGGTCTGCTACACACCCATCCATCTTGGGTTTCTGCTGAGATTCCTTTTCAAAAAAAATAAATGGGAATCTTTCAAATTAGTGCGTGATTTTTGGCTAGTTTGTGAATGGATCGCTACCACAAACTGCTTCCTGGATTCCATTAGTTATTACTTTATGTTGAAACAGTTTTATTTTGAAAACAGCAGATCAGCAGTGAACACACACGACCAACAATGAGTCATCATACCCCTCCCTTCATGTTCTACACCACCACAATAATGTCATCATGTTTTTGTCAACATTTCTTTCATTAAAATAATGTATTAAATGGAGTGTGTGTGTGCACGCGAGAGTACTTGCATGCGTGGGTGTGTTTGTGTGTGTGTGTGTGTGTGAGAGAGATGTGTGGTTGCCAATGCAAACACATAATGAATGTACCATGAATGATATAAATAGACTATTTACATGGACATGGGCTTTAGTTGAACTTTTAGATGGGCAATATGTTCTATCACAGTGAGGTCTGGAGAGGCTTGTTTCAGTCTGCTCAGTAGGTGCTAAATTGTGTCTGTTATGTCATCAAAGCTGCAGTATAAACTCGATATCAAGCCAAGCCATAGAGCGGGGATGGGCAGCTTAGCACCCTGAGTGTTTTGTGTGTGGTGCTCAAACACATCTGAATAAATTAATTGCAGTCTAGAGACAACAAATGTACAGTAATTCATTGATTTGACTTAGAATGGTTAGTGCCGGGCTAGAGCAAAAGCCTGCACACATTACAGCCCCCTCAAGGATCAGAGTTGATCACCGCTGGCGTAAAGACATATTACTGTACTCATGTAAAACATAAAGGTGTCTAGACTGATTCAAGGAGCACTCTAACACAAAGGCAATGCCCTAGCTGTTAATGAAATCAACTCTAACATGCAATGATTCACCACCCAATCACATAGGGTGTGTGTATCTCAATAGGATAATGTGGCCTCCTCTACTGGTCTCTTTCAATGAATCTGCCTTGACCTGAAAACCCAGGATACATGAGAATATGATAGATTCCAACTGTGAGCTGTCCACTTCTTTCATATCGGTGCATCTGAAGGTAAAGAGATGAGAGGACGCCACGGTAGAACGCTGAGACGCACCCATGGAGTTATTGGCCGAGTTCGAGAGGATCATAAACACAACGTATCATGGGTAAATTGTGACTAACTGACTGATCTACAAATAATTATCAGTCGTTATTTATGATGCAAGGTGATTTGTAGATCAGTGAGTTGGCAGTCCCCTTGCGGTCATTTTGATGCTCGAGAACACAGCCAATCTCATCGATGGCTCTTTCCTCACCTGCAAAGACTAGTTTCCACCACCATCTAGTGGTGATAGAAATGGTTGCTTGAAAGAATCCTACTGTATAACATTACAGTCAAATTAACAATCCATAAAGATACAACAAAGATGAATACATATTCATTGTTTATTAGAATAATAAAGAATATATTGACAGGGTTGTCCATATTAACTGACTGCTGTATCCTCTCACATTAAGTGTTTAATGTGTGTGTGTGTGTGTGTGTGTGTGTGTGTGTGTGTGTGTGTGTGTGTGTGTGTGTGTGTGTGTGTGTGTGTGTGTGTGTGTGTGTGTACAGCCGTAAATCATAAATCAAATAATCTGGAGACCTTTTTCATTCAGCTCAGCAGGACAAGCCTACGATTCTACTCTTTTTAGAAAGGAAACAGCAACCCTCAGCTTCCAGTCAAAGGTAAATACTGTAATTCCTGTACTTGCATCTCAGTGGTGGCTGGTGGGAGGAGCTATAGGAGAACGGGCTCATTGTAATGGCTGAAATGGAGTACATAGAACTGCATCAAACACATCAAACATGTAGACAACATAAGTCAGACACTGTTCCATTCCAACCATTACAATGAGCCCGCCCTCCTATAGCTCCTCCCACCAGCCTGCTCTGTTACATCTCATTGATATCACAGTCAACCAAAACCAACACGTCAAAGGCCTGTGTCAAGGATGAAAAAACAACAACCTTAAAACCACATGGATAAGATACCTTCAAATAGATTATTTACACAAATATACATAGATATTGTTACAGTACAACTACTTTTCAAATAAGAAAAATAAAAGTTATTGTGCTTTTCCATGATGTATTACTGCACAGTATTATGAACAGGAAGTAGCCTTTGACTCTAAGGTTCGTCAGTATGACAGTTTGTTGGTGTGGAGGAAAACAATCAATACTTTGCAAGAGTATTTCAGGAAAAACTGACCTAAGTGATGAACTACTGTTTATAAGTGGTTTATAAACAGACTGTCATTGTCATCAACTTTATCAAATGGATAAGAGCAGCAAACTCAAAACAGGTATGAAAGAAAATCAATGTTCAGTATGCTATCTGAAGGCAACATTGTGAAGTTCCTCATTGTACACAGGAACTGGACACATTTGAACAAATTATACAACATCACAGTATCAAATGTATAAAGAATCAAATGTACTGACATGGTTTTTATGGCACTTGAAAATATGTTTCCTTTTTGCTTCTGTGGTCCATATGTCACCCAAAAGTACAGTTTAGAATGTTGGCACATAATATTGTATTGACAACAAAGGGTGAAAAGTCATCGGCATGGTGTGATTATGAGTGTCTTGTAACTGTGGCTCGGTCTTGAAACAACACCCCATGTGTGACGTCATCATTGTGCTCCTTCAACAGTAACACAGACATCTGACTGGGGTTGGGTCTTTATATACAAGTCATTACTGCTCAGGTTTACAACAGAACTGAACTCATTTTCCTTCTGGATGTAACTGGAGCTGTGGCTCTGTTGACTTGGGAATGACAGATCGCATCTTCTTCCTTGTCTCAGTATTGTCTCTCTCTTTCTCAATCTGCCTTTCTGCTTCTCTCTCGGTCCTCCTGCCTTTCTTCTTTTCCCTCTGACTTTCTATCTATCCATGTCTCCATGATCACTTAAAGTAATGGAAAGTCTCCCATTAGACACTTTGACGGGTAGAATGTATGGTCCCATTTGAGCTCTGGGAAAATGTCGATTAACATGGATGAGTAAGAGCCAGGACAGTCGTTTAAATCACAACCATAGTGATTATCAATCACACACATAGCCAGTGCATCTGCGTGCACACACACGCACGCACGCACGCACGCACGCACGCACGCACGCACGCACACACACACACACACACACACACACACACACACACACACACACACACACACACACACACACAGGTCAGTTTTAATAAACCCACCCTGCAGGGGACCTGATATCGTGGTTGGTCAGGGGGACATTGATTCCCTTGATTCCCAGTGTATGTGAGTCGAGAGGGGGTGTATAGTACCACTTCTAACCTGTCTCACTGGGTCATACAGTACCGCTCCTAACCTGTCTCACTGGGTCATACAGTACCGCTCCCAACCTGTCTCACTGGGTCATACAGTACCACTCCTAACCTGTCTCACTGGGTCAAACAGTACCGCTCCTAACCTGTCTCACTGGGTCAAACAGTACCGCTCCTAACCTGTCTCACTGGGTCATACAGTACCGCTCCTAACCTGTCTCACTGGGTCAAACAGTACCGCTCCTAACCTGTCTCACTGGGTCAAACAGTACCGCTCCTAACCTGTCTCACTGGGTCATACAGTACTGCTCCTAACCTGTCTCACTGGGTCAAACAGTACTGCTCCTAACCTGTCTCACTGGGTCATACAGTACCGCTCCTAACCTGTCTCACTGGGTCAAACAGTACTGCTCTTAACCTGTCTCACTGGGTCAAACAGTACTGCTCCTAACCTGTCTCACTGGGTCGTACAGTACCGCTCCTAACCTGTCTCACTGGGTCATACAGTACCGCTCCTAACCTGTCTCACTGGGTCGTACAGTACTGCTCCTAACCTGTCTCACTGGGTCATACAGTACCGCTCCTAACCTGTCTCACTGGGTCGTACAGTACCGCTCCTAACCTGTCTCACTGGGTCGTACAGTACCGCTCCTAACCTGTCTCACTGGGTCGTACAGTACTGCTCCTAACCTGTCTCACTGGGTCGTACAGTACCGCTCCTAACCTGTCTCACTGGGTCATACAGTACCGCTCTTAACCTGTCTCACTGGGTCATACAGTACCGCTCTTAACCTGTCTCACTGGGTCATACAGTACCGCTCCTAACCTGTCTCACTGGGTCGTACAGTACCGCTCCTAACCTGTCTCACTGGGTCATACAGTACCGCTCTTAACCTGTCTCACTGGGTCGTACAGTACCGCTCCTAACCTGTCTCACTGGGTCGTACAGTACCGCTCCTAACCTGTCTCACTGGGTCATACAATACTGCTCCTAACCTGTCTCACTGGGTCATACAATACTGCTCCTAACCTGTCTCACCGGGTCATACAATACTGCTCCTAACCTGTCTCACCGGGTCATACAATACTGCTCCTAACCTGTCTCACTGGGTCATACAGTACCGCTCCTAACCTGTCTCATTGGGTCAAACAGTACTGCTCCTAACCTGTCTCACTGGGTCATACAGTACCGGTCCTAACCTGTCTCACTGGGTCGTACAGTACCGCTCCTAACCTGTCTCACTGGGTCGTACAGTACCGCTCCTAACCTGTCTCACTGGGTCGTACAGTACCGGTCCTAACCTGTCTCAATGGGTCGTACAGTACCGCTCCTAACCTGTCTCACTGGGTCAAACAGTACTGCTCCTAACCTGTCTCACTGGGTCATACAGTACCGCTGCTAACCTGTCTCACTGGGTCATACAGTACCGCTCCTAACCTGTCTCACTGGGTCGTACAGTACCGCTCCTAACCTGTCTCACTGGGTCGTACAGTACAGCTCCTAACCTGTCTCACTGGGTCATATAGTACCGCTCCTAACCTGTCTCACTGGGTCATACAGTACCGCTCCTAACCTGTCTCACTGGGTCATACAGTACCGCTCCTAACCTGTCTCACTGGGTCGTACAGTACCGCTCCTAACCTGTCTCACTGGGTCATACAGTACCGCTCCTAACCTGTCTCACTCGGTCATACAGTACCGCTCCTAACCTGTCTGACTGGGTCATACAGTACCGCTCCTAACCTGTCTCACTGGGTCATACAGTACTGCTCCTAACCTGTCTCATACAGTACCGCTCCTAACCTGTCTCACTGGGTCGTACAGTACTGCTCCTAACCTGTCTCACTGGGTCATACAGTACCGCTCTTAACCTGTCTCACTGGGTCGTACAGTACCGCTCCTAACCTGTCTCACTGGGTCATACAGTACCGCTCTTAACCTGTCTCACTGGGTCATACAGTACCGCTCCTAACCTGTCTCACTGGGTCGTACAGTACCGCTCCTAACCTGTCTCACTGGGTCATACAGTACCGCTCCTAACCTGTCTCACTGGGTCATACAATACTGCTCCTAACCTGTCTCACCGGGTCATACAATACTGCTCCTAACCTGTCTCACCGGGTCATACAATACTGCTCCTAACCTGTCTCACCGGGTCATACAATACTGCTCCTAACCTGTCTCACTGGGTCATACAGTACCGCTCCTAACCTGTCTCATTGGGTCAAACAGTACTGCTCCTAACCTGTCTCACTGGGTCATACAGTACCGGTCCTAACCTGTCTCACTGGGTCGTACAGTACCGCTCCTAACCTGTCTCAATGGGTCGTACAGTACCGCTCCTAACCTGTCTCACTGTGTCAAACAGTACTGCTCCTAACCTGTCTCACTGGGTCATACAGTACCGCTCCTAACCTGTCTCACTGGGTCGTACAGTACCGGTCCTAACCTGTCTCACTGGGTCGTACAGTACCGGTCCTAACCTGTCTCACTGGGTCGTACAGTACCGCTCCTAACCTGTCTCACTGGGTCGTACAGTACCGGTCCTAACCTGTCTCACTGGGTCATACAGTACCGCTCCTAACCTGTCTCACTGGGTCATATAGTACCGCTCCTAACCTGTCTCACTGGGTCATACAGTACCGCTCCTAACCTGTCTCACTGGGTCATACAGTACCGCTCCTAACCTGTCTCACTGGGTCGTACAGTACCGCTCCTAACCTGTCTCACTGGGTCATACAGTACCGCTCCTAACCTGTCTCACTGGGTCATACAGTACCGCTCCTAACCTGTCTCACTGGGTCATACAGTACCGCTCCTAACCTGTCTCACTGGGTCATACAGTACTGCTCCTAACCTGTCTCATACAGTACCGCTTCTAACCTGTCTCACTGGGTCGTACAGTACTGCTCCTAACCTGTCTCACTGGGTCATACAGTACCGCTCTTAACCTGTCTCACTGGGTCATACAGTACCGCTCTTAACCTGTCTCACTGGGTCATACAGTACCGCTCCTAACCTGTCTCACTGGGTCGTACAGTACCGCTCCTAACCTGTCTCACTGGGTCATACAGTACCGCTCTTAACCTGTCTCACTGGGTCATACAGTACCGCTCCTAACCTGTCTCACTGGGTCGTACAGTACCGCTCCTAACCTGTCTCACTGGGTCGTACAGTACCGCTCCTAACCTGTCTCACTGGGTCGTACAGTACCGGTCCTAACCTGTCTCACTGGGTCGTACAGTACCGGTCCTAACCTGTCTCACTGGGTCATACAGTACCGCTGCTAACCTGTCTCACTGGGTCGTACAGTACCGCTCCTAACCTGTCTCACTGGGTCGTACAGTACCGCTCCTAACCTGTCTCACTGGGTCGTACAGTACAGCTCCTAACCTGTCTCACTGGGTCATATAGTACCGCTCCTAACCTGTCTCACTGGGTCATACAGTACCGCTCCTAACCTGTCTCACTGGGTCGTACAGTACCGCTCCTAACCTGTCTCACTGGGTCATACAGTACCGCTCCTAACCTGTCTCACTCGGTCATACAGTACCGCTCCTAACCTGTCTGACTGGGTCATACAGTACCGCTCCTAACCTGTCTCACTGGGTCATACAGTACTGCTCCTAACCTGTCTCATACAGTACCGCTCCTAACCTGTCTCACTGGGTCGTACAGTACTGCTCCTAACCTGTCTCACTGGGTCATACAGTACCGCTCTTAACCTGTCTCACTGGGTCGTACAGTACCGCTCCTAACCTGTCTCACTGGGTCATACAGTACCGCTCTTAACCTGTCTCACTGGGTCATACAGTACCGCTCCTAACCTGTCTCACTGGGTCGTACAGTACCGCTCCTAACCTGTCTCACTGGGTCATACAGTACCGCTCCTAACCTGTCTCACTGGGTCATACAATACTGCTCCTAACCTGTCTCACCGGGTCATACAATACTGCTCCTAACCTGTCTCACCGGGTCATACAATACTGCTCCTAACCTGTCTCACCGGGTCATACAATACTGCTCCTAACCTGTCTCACTGGGTCATACAGTACCGCTCCTAACCTGTCTCATTGGGTCAAACAGTACTGCTCCTAACCTGTCTCACTGGGTCATACAGTACCGGTCCTAACCTGTCTCACTGGGTCGTACAGTACCGCTCCTAACCTGTCTCAATGGGTCGTACAGTACCGCTCCTAACCTGTCTCACTGTGTCAAACAGTACTGCTCCTAACCTGTCTCACTGGGTCATACAGTACCGCTCCTAACCTGTCTCACTGGGTCGTACAGTACCGGTCCTAACCTGTCTCACTGGGTCGTACAGTACCGGTCCTAACCTGTCTCACTGGGTCATACAGTACCGCTCCTAACCTGTCTCACTGGGTCGTACAGTACCGGTCCTAACCTGTCTCACTGGGTCATACAGTACCGCTCCTAACCTGTCTCACTGGGTCATATAGTACCGCTCCTAACCTGTCTCACTGGGTCATACAGTACCGCTCCTAACCTGTCTCACTGGGTCATACAGTACCGCTCCTAACCTGTCTCACTGGGTCGTACAGTACCGCTCCTAACCTGTCTCACTGGGTCATACAGTACCGCTCCTAACCTGTCTCACTGGGTCATACAGTACCGCTCCTAACCTGTCTCACTGGGTCATACAGTACCGCTCCTAACCTGTCTCACTGGGTCATACAGTACTGCTCCTAACCTGTCTCATACAGTACCGCTTCTAACCTGTCTCACTGGGTCGTACAGTACTGCTCCTAACCTGTCTCACTGGGTCATACAGTACCGCTCTTAACCTGTCTCACTGGGTCATACAGTACCGCTCTTAACCTGTCTCACTGGGTCATACAGTACCGCTCCTAACCTGTCTCACTGGGTCGTACAGTACCGCTCCTAACCTGTCTCACTGGGTCATACAGTACCGCTCTTAACCTGTCTCACTGGGTCATACAGTACCGCTCCTAACCTGTCTCACTGGGTCGTACAGTACCGCTCCTAACCTGTCTCACTGGGTCGTACAGTACCGCTCCTAACCTGTCTCACTGGGTCGTACAGTACCGGTCCTAACCTGTCTCACTGGGTCGTACAGTACCGGTCCTAACCTGTCTCACTGGGTCATACAGTACCGCTCCTAACCTGTCTCACTGGGTCGTACAGTACTCAAATCACCCAATGTTCTACCCTTCTCTCAACACATCGCGTCAGCTCTGAAATGACTGGCCATTAAAAAGTACATGGAGTGGAAGGGATGGAGTGATGAAGTGAAGGAATGGATGGATGGAGGGATGAAATGGTGCCATGTCATTAGAGAGAATGCCTGGCTGGCAGAAATAGTGCTGACATTCCAGTCCGGCCCAGTGAGGGTGAGTTATAGTCCCTTGGTCCCAGTGAGACAGGTTAGGAGCGGTACTGTATGACCCAGTGAGACAGGTTAGGAGCGGTACTGTATGACCCAGTGAGACAGGTTAGGAGCAGTACTGTATGACCCAGTGAGACAGGTTAGGAGCAGTACTGTTTGACCCAGTGAGACAGGTTAGGAGCGGTACTGTACGACCCAGTGAGACAGGTTAGGAGCGGTACTGTACGACCCAGTGAGACAGGTTAGGAGCAGTACTATACGCCCCCTCTCGACTCACATACACTGGGAATCAATGTCCTCCTGACCACGATACCAAGGACTGGTCCCCCTGCAGGGTGGGTTTA
Organism: Oncorhynchus gorbuscha; assembly: GCF_021184085.1. Classification (NCBI taxonomy): domain Eukaryota; kingdom Metazoa; phylum Chordata; class Actinopteri; order Salmoniformes; family Salmonidae; genus Oncorhynchus; species Oncorhynchus gorbuscha. The sequence continues at coordinate 36,640,876 of NC_060194.1, read as the reverse complement.
TTCCAACTGACCTGTAAATGTGTGTGTGTGTGTGTGTGTGTGTGTGTGTGTGTGTGTGTGTGTGTGTGTGTGTGTGTGTGTGTGTGTGTGTGTGTGTGTGTTGGGGAGGCAGCTGGAGGGCAGGCTATTAAATCTTCATTGCCGCTTCCTTTCGACACTCTTCATCAGATATTCTCGTGACATTCAGAGTCAGAGTCAGAATGACCTCAGTGTCACTGAGAGAGAACAGTCCCGCTCTGCAAAAACTGTTTGAATCAACATTGTTTCCACGTCATTTCAACCCCAGAAATCTATGTGATGACATTGAATCAACGTAGGGGAATTTGGTCTTGTTTTCACCCAACTGTTCACCTAAATCCAATGACCTGGTGACATTTTCTCGTTGATTTCACATTAAATTCACGTTATTATGAACCAAATCACAGTTTTGGTTGAGTTGTAAATCAAGTGTAAATCAAAAGTAGACGTTGAACTGACGTGTGAGACCAGGGGGGTGTCTGCTTCATTCACCTGCAGCAAGATGCTTCAAAGTAACGTGTTTACAATTCATGTTTCAGTGTCCTCCATTGTCTTATTGTCAGAGAGTGCCAATCAGTCTGCACTGGAAGGTGGACAAAGTACACTGTGTAGGAGTGATGTCCACTGGGTCTCGTCTTCTGACACCTGACAGTGGGCTCTGTGGCCATGTTGTTCGGTCAGTCCTTGTTGCCCTGTTTGCTGCACAGGGAAGTGTCTGTCTCTGGGTCTCTTTGCATGTTCCTTCCTATTCATGGTTCTCTCTTAATGTGTTCTTTTGGAAGAATTCTGCTGTCTAGCAAACTCTTCCTTCCCTTTTCTCTTTCCATCTCCATACCTCTTTCTCACCTCTTTCAATCCCTCTCTCTCTCTCTCTCTCCTCCTCTCTCCCCTCTCTAAGCAGCCAGAGGGGAGAGGAAGCTCTGCAATGCAGACACAGCAACAACCTCACTTTCACTGACCAATCACAGCCAAGCAGGGTATGAGTGACAGCAGCATCAACCAGTCACAGAGAGAACAGCCTCAGGAGTCTGCCAGCGAGAACAGCCTCAGGAGTCTGCCAGCAAGAACAGCCTCAGGAGTCTGCCAGCGAGAACAGCCTCAGGAGTCTGCCAGCGAGAACAGCCTCAGGAGTCTGCCAGCGAGAACAGCCTCAGGAGTCTGCCAGCGAGAACAGCCTCAGGAGTCCACCAGCAGCGAGATACAGAGATATCCGGAGGACTAAATGACAATGACAGAGAAAGAGGTCAGAGAGAAAGAGAAAGTGAGAGAAAAGGTAGAACAGACAGAAAGAGAACGATATAGAAAGAGACATGGTTTCCCTGCTTGATCACTGCCCGTTGTGAGTCCTCTCATTCGAACTCTTCTTACTCAGCAGCTGGCTGAGATCCACCAGCTCCCCCAGCTCTCCTCTCCCCAAGGCCCCTCTCAGCTGAGACCTGCCAGGCCCGGGTGTGTGGTGCTGGGCTACGTACTGCTGGCCTTTGATGGTGGGCATGGAGGATGGAGGTACAGGGACCATGCCCTGGCTGCTGAGGATGTAGCCTTCCTGGGGAGGCCAGCGGAGTGGCAGGGGCTCCCCAAACTCCATAGGGGCGCTGGGGGCTGACACCACCCTCCTCCTATCCGGAGAATCCTGGGGGGTCATGGGGTACACATACTCCCCTGCCGACTTACGAAGCGCCGACTTTGGTGTCCCACTTCTGCCCTTCTCCCCCCGGGGCTTGCTCAGGCACACGTAGTGCTGGCGAGGAGTCTCCCCTACTCTTCCTCGCTCCTCACCCCCGTGCCTCCCTCCTCCTCCCCCCTGAAATAGTCTGGTGGTCAGGTAGACAGCGGTGGAGGGGTGTGGGGGGCAAGGGAGAGGGCAGGGAGACGCCAGCCCCATGGTACTCCCTCCCAGGTAGGTCTGGCTGTTATCCCACCCCCCTGATCCAGAATCAGACAGCCTGAGTCCACGTCTTTTATGCTGGGGCGTGTGCTCCGGAGTAGGCAGGAACCCTGGGTCCAGCTCCCCTGACTTCCCCCAGCCGTTGGGCATCACAAACAGGGTCTCCCCGCCCTGAGAGCAGGGTCTATCGCCTCCTCCCTGACGGGTCACACTGAGGACCGATCCCCCCATCCCTCCTCCTGACGTCAACATCCCCCTCTCCTGGCGCTGGATAGTGGACTGGGGGGTATTGTTGCCGTGGCGACGGTTTCCAGGCTTGTGGGCCATAATCCAGCAGACAGCCAGGCCCGAGAGCGCCGCACCGATGGTGAAGGCTGAGATTGCAGATGCCACCAGCAGGTTGAGGGAGACCAGGCTCTCTGGCTCGATCAGCAGACTCTGCTGTATGGCACCTTTAGGGGAGAGAGAAGACAAGAGAAAGGGATCACTAATCTCGGACACCTACAACTAAAGTCTTGTGTAACTGCATCAGATGCTCGATTAAGTTCTTAGGGGGGACGTGTTAAGTCTCACGAGACTAGATAAGTCCCCACCCCACTCAATGAAAACTGTCAGACATTTTCGGCCAAGCTATGGGCCAAATGTCACCTCCCCTTTGGAATTTCAAAACGATGCGAGCACCTGTGAAATTGTGATTTGTCCAAATGATCAGTGACAAAGAGTCAGCGTACCAGAACAAAGTTCCTTGCTAGTCGTTGTATCCCAGAGTCGACAGATGCTACACTACCATTTCCATTCCGTGCATCTGTCCCCGAGAGATAAGGCTAATGGCAAGAGAGAATATAAAAACGCTTAACATTAAACCAGTTATCTCAGTCCTTTATTCTCCTCTACCTCTGTGTACTCATTCTCCTTTATAAATCTCTCCACTCTTGTTATTGTCACATTTTTAGATGTTTTATCCTTCAGAACCTAAACATTATTTGCCTGATGTCAAGGATTATTATTATTATTATTGCTATATTGTATTACCCAAGAGCTTAATCTTATTCTCTATTACCGTAATCTACCATAACATTTCATAACGGCAACAGATAAGCATCACCTTTCCTTTGTCCTTCACCAGTGTTTTGTCCAGCACAGCCTTGTGGTTCTGCTGGCTGGGCTGAAAGCTGCACTAGTCATCAGTAAAGAGAGGAAGACAATAAAACAGACCAACTCTTCTCAGTGTTCCCATTCTGTAATAAGGAGGGCTCTGGGCAAGCCAGTGAGTTTCTCCCTAAAACACGTCATATATTTCAGTTCATGATTTCCACCACTCGAATCACCCCCATCTGCACAGACACAGCACATGTCTGTCCTGGACCTAGTTTTGGATCTATGCTTTCACCACTCTCCATTAAACAGCCCGACTCTGCAGTAAACAGGCCTATATCCGGGTTAGAAAGCTAAAGCTCTGCAACTAGAACAGATCAGGTTCTAAAGAGTGATAAATAACAAATGAGATTGCAATGTTCTGGCAAAGGAATGTATTAATTGCAGGTTAGAGGTTATAGATTTATGATAGATATTATAGATGGGATATTATGGACTTTGGAGTTTGGAACAGATTGCAGGTTCTATAAAATAGATGAGGTTGTAATGTTCCTGAATAAGAACACCCCCAGATTATAGATCTGTGATAAAACAGATTAGATTGCAGTGTATAATTGGAGATGGAACAGCTTGCAGGTCCTGGAACAGTTTGCTGATGAAAAGCAGAGACATCCTAATTGAGACAGAGACAGATTTGAGGAGTGTTTGTTAGGAGCCCATAAACGAATCAAAGTTAAAGACGTTCTCTTATGCCCCGCCAGAAGCTCAGTTTTGAGTACTGTGCACAGAGTTTGGTCCTCATTTCTGTTTTGTACATATTTTTCTGGCAAGTACTTGTCAAACTGTAGCAGACAGTCCTTGACAGCAGAACACTGTCTCAGAATAAGTCTCAGTCCCGTGGGCTTTAATTCGCTGATCAAGACGTTCGCTCCTCTGTCAACCAATCAAAATGCATTTATTGTCATGCTGGGAGGCTTCTGACAGACACTAATCTTAGGAGAGGGAATTCAAAGCCCTGACATTTCACACTAGCTAATCCCATTACTGACGGACTGAAAAACATTGCAATTTTCTGTCACCACTGTAAATGCAAATACAATACACACATAAACACAAACAACCAATATAAATTAATGGTATGTAGAATTATTTTGATAGGTTGGAGTCATTACATTTACATTTACATTTAAGTCATTTAGCAGACGCTCTTATCCAGAGCGACTTACAAATTAAAACTCTTTTTCAATCACTACACAAATGTCTTGTTAACAAACTATGCTTTTGTCAAGTCAGTTTTTCCAACAATTGTTTACAGACAGATTATTTCACTTAGAATTTACTGTATCACAATCCCAGTGGGTTGACTATGCCTTTAAACAGCTTGGAAAATTCCAGAAAATTATGTCATGGCTTAGAAACTTCTGATAGGCTAATTGACCAAATTTGAGTCAATTGGAGGTGTACTTGTGGATGTATTTCAAAGCCAACCTTCAAACTCAGTGCCTCTTTGCTTGACATCATGGGAAAATCAAAAGAAATCAGCCAAGACCTCAGAAAAAAATCATAGACCTCCACAAGTCTGGTTCATCCTTGGGAGCAATTTCCAAACGTCTGAAGGTACCACGTTCATCTGTGCAAACAACAGTACACAGCTATAAACACCATGGGACCACGCAGCCATCATACCGCTCAGGAAGGAGACGCGTTCTGTCTCCTAGAGACTAATGTACTTTGGTGCGAAAAGTGGAAATGAATCCCAGAACAACAGCAAAGGACGTTGTGAAGATGCTGGAGCAAACGAGTACAAAAGTATCTATATCCACAGTAAAACAAGTCCTATATCGACATAACCTGAAAGGCTGCCCAGCAAGGAAGAAGCCACTGCTCCAAAACCGCCATAAAAAAGCCAGACTACAGTTTGTAACTGCACATGGGGACAAAGATCGTACTTTTGGAGAAATGTCCTCTGTTCTGATGACACAAAAATAGAACTGTTGGACATAATGACCATTGTTATGTTTGGAGGAAAAGGGGGATGCTTACAAGCCGAAGAACACCATCCCAACCGTGAAGCACACTGTGGCAGCATCATGTTGTGGGGGTGCATTGCTGCAGGAGGGACTGGTGCACATCACAAAATAGATTGCATCATGAGGTAGGAAAATTATGGGGATATATTGAAGCAACATCTCAAGACATCAGTCAGGAAGTTAAAAGCTTGGTTGCAAATGGGTCTTCCAAATGGACAATGACCCCAAGCATACTTCCAAAGTTGTGGCAAAATGGCTTAAGGACAAGGTATTGGAGTGACCATGACAAAGCCCTGACCTCAATCCCATAGAAAATATGTGGGCAGAACTGAAAAGTCATGTGCGAGCAAGGAGGCCTACAAACCTGACTCAGTTACACCAGCTCTGTCAGGAGGAATGATCCAAAATGCATCCAACTTATTTTGGGAAGCTTGTGGAAGGCTACCTGAAATGTTTGACCCAAGTTAAATAATTTAAAGGCAATGCTACCAAATACTAATTGGAGTGTGTGTAAACTTCTGACCCACTGGGAATGTGATGAAAGAAATAAAAGCTGAAATAAATCATTTTCTCTAGGATCACCACTTTATTTTAAGAATGTGAAATGTCAGAATAACATTTCACATTCTTAAAATAAAGTGGTGATCCTAACTGACCTAAGACAGGCAATTTTTACCAGCATTAATTGTCAGGAATTGTGAAAAACTGAGTTTAAACGTATTTGGCTAAAGTGTATGTAAACTTCCAACTTCAAATGTTTGTGCACTGGGGATGTGATTGGGTTTTTAATTGATGCCACGACAAAGAAAAATGGTACCTTGCAAAAACAAACATTTTAATTAAATATGTTGTCATAGACATTCCCTTACATTAGCATTTGAATTTGTTCAATGTGCATTAAAGGGAAATGTCTAATGTTTTCAACTGCATATTCATCATCTGCAGCACCACCCCAACATTAACATATGTGATAATTGTGCATTATTTAGGTTTTGTAGTAAAACAGATAGAGGAAGATAAGTGTTTCCAATGACATCATTGGTGTGCATCATGTGATTTTAATGAATTATGAGGAGGCATTTGGGCTGCAGGAAGCCTAGTGGTTAGAACGTTGGACTTGTAACCGAAAGGTTGCAAGATTGATTAAATCGCGAGCTGACAAGGTAAAAATGTGTTGTTCTGCCCCTGAACAAGGCAGTTAACCCATTGTTCCTAGGCCTTCATTGGAAATAAGAATTTGTTCATAACTGACTTGCCTAGTTAAATAAAGGTAAATACAATAATGAATTGCCTACTAGTTGTCTACTAATTGGTTGATGATGTCATTGGAAACACTTATCTTCCTCTATCTTTTAAATATAAAACAAAGAAACAGCCATTATCAAATATGTTGATGTTAGGGTAGTGCTGGAGATGATGAAAGTGTAGTTTTGAAATTACCCTTTAACATCTGTGTCGCAAACTCTTGTAATGCATGATTATGCCACTAGGTGGAGCATGATTAGGCCACTAGGTGGAGAATGCTTATGTCACAAGGTGGAGCATGATTATGTCACTAGGTGGAGCATGCTTATGTCACTAGGTGGAGCAAGATTATACACTAGGTTTAGCATGATAATGCCACTAGGCAGAGCATGGTTATACACTAGGTGGAGCATGCTTATGTCACTAGGTGGAGCATGATTATGCCACTAGGTGGAGCATGGTTATACACCAGGTGGAGCATGATTATGTCACTAGGTGGAGCATGATAATGCTACTAGGTGGAGCATGTGTATGCCACTAGGCGGAGCATGGTTATACACTAGGTGGAGCATGATTATAGACTAGGTGGAGCATGGTAAAGCCACTAGGTGGAGAATAATAATGCCACTAGGTGGAGCATGTTAATGCCACTAGGTGGAGCATGGTTATACACTAGGTGGAGCATGATTATGCACTAGGTGGAGAATGATAATGCTACTAGGTGGAGCATGGTAATGCCACTAGGTGGAGAATGATAATGCACTAGGTGGAGCATGATTATGCCACTAGGTGGAGAATGATAATGCTACTAGGTGGAGCATGGTAATGCCACTTGGTGGAGAATGATAATGCTACTAGGTGGAGCATGGTAATGCCACTAGGTGGAGAATGATAATGCTACTAGGTGGAGCATGGTAATGCCACTAGGTGGAGAATGATAATGCTACTATGTGGAGCATGGTAATGCCACTAGGTGGAGAATGATAATGCACTAGGTGGAGCATGATTATGCCACTAGGCGGAGCATGGTTATACACTAGGTGGAGCATGATTATGCACTAGGTGGAGCATGGTAATGCCACTAGGTGGAGAATGATAATGCTACTAGGTGGAGCATGGTAATGCCACTAGGTGGAGAATGATAATGCTACTAGGTGGAGCATGATTATGCCACTAGGCGGAGCATGGTTATACACTAGGTGGAGCATGATTATGCACTAGGTGGAGCATGGTAATGCCACTAGGTGGAGAATGATAATGCTACTAGGTGGAGCATGGTAATGCCACTAGGTGGAGAATGATAATGCTACTAGGTGGAGCATGGTAATGCCACTAGGTGGAGAATGATAATGCACTAGGTGGAGCATGGTAATGGTTATACACTAGGTGGAGCATGATTATGCACTAGGTGGAGCATGGTAATGCCACTAGGTGGAGAATGGTAATGCCACTAGGTGGAGAATGATAATGCACTAGGTGGAGCATGATTATGCACTAGGTGGAGCATGGTAACGTCACTAGGTGGAGAATGATAATGGCACTAGGTGGAGCATGATAATGCCACTAGGTGGAGCATGACACTGCCAATCGGTGGAGCATGGTAATGCCACTAGGTGGAGCATGGTAATGCCACTAGGTGGAGCATGGTAATGCCACTCGGTGGAGAATGATAATGCCATTAGGTGGAGCATGGTAATGCCACTAGGTGGAGCATGGTAATGTCACTCGGTGGAGCATGGTAATGTCACTCGGTGGAGCATGGTAATGCCACTAGGTGGAGAATGATAATGCCATTAGGTGGAGCATGGTAATGCCACTAGGTGGAGCATGGTAATGTCACTAGGTGGAGCATGGTAATGCCACTAGGTGGAGCATGGTAATGCCACTAGGTGGAGCATGATAATGCCACTAGGTGGAGCATGGTAATGCCACTAGGTGGAGCATGGTAGAATGTAATGCACTAGGTGGAGCATGGTAATGTCACTCGGTGGAGCATGGTAATGCCACTCGGTGGAGCATGGTAATGCCACTAGGTGGAGCATGGTAATGCCACTAGGTGGAGCATGATAATGCCACTAGGTGGAGCATGGTAATGTCACTCGGTGGAGCATGGTAATGCTATTAGGTGGAGCATGGTAATGCCACTAGGTGGAGCATGGTAATGCCACTAGGTGGAGCATGATAATGCCACTCGGTGGAGCATGGTAATGCTATTAGGTGGAGCATGGTAATGCCACTAGGTGGAGCATGGTAATGCCACTAGGTGGAGCATGGTAATGCCACTAGGTGAGGCATGGTAATGCCACTAGGTGGAGCATGGTAATGCCACTAGGTGGAGCATGGTAATGCCACTAGGTGGAGCATGGTAATGCCACTAGGTGGAGCATGGTAATGTCACTAGGTGGAGCATGGTAATGCCACTAGGTGGAGCATGTTAATGCCACTAGGTGGAGCATGGTAATGCCACTAGGTGGAGCATGGTAATGTCACTAGGTGGAGCATGGTAATGCCACTAGGTGGAGCATGGTAATGCCACTCGGTGGAGCATGGTAATGTCACTAGGTGGAGCATGGTAATGCCACTCGGTGGAGCATGGTAATGCCACTAGGTGGAGCATGGTAATGTCACTAGGTGGAGCATGGTAATGCCACTAGGTGGAGGGTAATGCCACTAGGTGGAGCATGGTAATGCCACTAGGTGGAGCATGGTAATGCCACTAGGTGGAGCATGGTAATGCCACTAGGTGGAGCATGGTAATGCCACTAGGTGGAGCATGGTAATGCCACTAGGTGGAGCATGGTAATGTCACTAGGTGGAGCATGGTAATGCCACTAGGTGGAGCATGATAATGCCACTAGGTGGAGCATGATAATGCCACTAGGTGGAGCATGGTAATGTCACTCGGTGGAGCATGGTAATGCCAATAGGTGGAGCATGGTAATGTCACTAGGTGGAGCATGGTAATGCCACTAGGTGGAGCATGGTAATGTCACTAGGTGGAGCATGGTAATGTCACTAGGTGGAGCATGGTAATGCCACTAGGTGGAGCATGGTAATGTCACTAGGTGGAGCATGTGGAGCATGGTAATGCCACTAGGTGGAGCATGGTAATGTCACTAGGTGGAGCATGGTAATGCCACTAGGTGGAGCATGGTAATGCCACTAGGTGGAGCATGGTAATGCCACTAGGTGGAGCATGGTAATGCCACTAGGTGGAGCATGGTAATGTCACTCGGTGGAGCATGGTAATGCCACTAGGTGGAGCATGGTAATGTCACTAGGTGGAGCATGGTAATGCCACTAGGTGGAGCATGATAATGCCACTAGGTGGAGCATGATAATGCCACTAGGTGGAGCATGGTAATGTCACTCGGTGGAGCATGGTAATGCCACTAGGTGGAGCATGGTAATGCCACTAGGTGGAGCATGGTAATGTCACTAGGTGGAGCATGGTAATGCCACTAGGTGGAGCATGGTAATGCCACTAGGTGGAGCATGGTAATGTCACTAGGTGGAGCATGGTAATGTCACTAGGTGGAGCATGGTAATGCCACTAGGTGGAGCATGGTAATGTCACTAGGTGGAGCATGATAATGCCACTAGGTGGAGCATGATAATGCCACTAGGTGGGGCATGGTAATGTCACTCGGTGGAGCATGGTAATGCCACTAGGTGGAGCATGGTAATGTCACTAGGTGGAGCATGGTAATGCCACTAGGTGGAGCATGATAATGCCACTAGGTGGAGCATGATAATGCCACTAGGTGGAGCATGGTAATGTCACTAGGTGGAGCATGGTAATGCCACTAGGTGGAGCATGGTAATGCCACTAGGTGGAGCATGGTAATGCCACTCGGTGGAGCATGGTAATGCTATTAGGTGGAGTTGAGTGAAAGAAAGAACAGAGCTACAGGGTAAAGGCAAGGTACCTACCATCACAGTCTCCAAGATGGGAGAAGTTGCCGTACTCACTGTCTTGTTGAAAAGGAAGCCTGTAATAGAACAAACATAACAGATTATCAGACTGACATCTACAGTTGAACACACAATCAATTGGATGAAGCTATAGGGAGCTGTATCACCTTGTGCCTGGTCTGAGGAAGGAGCAGGTGCTGCCTCTGGTCCAGCCACAGTAGGGATCTCTGGAGGTCAGACAGCTCCTATACACACACACACACATGGAGATCTGATCAGCCTGATGGAGATGGTTGAGATGGTCTGTGTGTGTGTGTGTTTTACTCACTTCATGCAGCGTGAGTGTAGGTGGCAGCGTGCTGTGGGCAGTCTGACCAGACAGGAAGTGAAGGCCAGCAGCAGAGTGTGACTTGGACGATCCAGAGACAGAAACAACAACTGTCTGGCCTGGACAGAGTCCTCTCCACATCTAGTGACAGAGAGAGGGATGGAGATGGGGAGGGATAGATGGAGGGATGGATGGATGGATGAAAGGAGAGAGGGATGTAAGGAAGGAGAGAGGGGTGAAAGGAGAGAGGAAAGAGGTAGGGAGAGAGCAGGAGAGAGGCAGTGGGAGAGAGAGAGAGAGAGAGAGAGAGAGAGAGAGAGAGAGAGAGAGAGAGAGAGAGAGAGAGAGAGAGAGGAGGGAGGGAGGGGGGGGGGGAGGGGGACAGGAGGGAGGGAAGGAGGGAGAGGGAGATGGGGTGGGATAGATTGAGGGAGGAGGAGGGATGGAAGGAGACAGGGGGAGAGGGATAGAAGGAGTGAGGAAAGAGGGGGGAGGGATAGAGAGATAGAGGGAGAGAGGGAGGGATAGAGGGAGGGGTGAGGGGGAGAGATAAAGGAAGGAGAGAGGGTGAGAGGGATGAAGGAGAGATAGAGACAGATACAGAGAGACAGAGAAAAAGAGATCCTTAGAGTATTTTCATTGATTTCTATTGTTACAACAGAGAAATGTAGGGATTCACATCAGGGTGATCACATCAGAGAGACTTTGAAAACAATGCAGCAACAAGCATTGTGAGTAGAACAGTTAATCTCCTCAATAATGACCTGACAAAACACCGGACTGCAGCGAACACAAGGGATCGTGGCCAATCTCCCTTCTTGTACTCACTTCTCAGGGTTGAATCCCTCCACCTCCTCCAGAAACACACTGCTGTGTGTGGGAGAGTTTTCTCCGCTGGGGAGGATGAGGAATTTCAGGACGGTCCCTCGTGTGGAGCCCAGGAACAACACTGTATGGTTCCTATGGGGACCAGCCTCTGTGTCCACCACCATTGCGGTCAACTGGTACCTGGAGAGCGAGACCGACGGAGAGAGAGAAATAGAGAGAGAGAGAGAGAGAGAGAGAGAGAGAGAGAGAGAGAGAGAGAGAGAGAGAGAGAGAGAGAGAGAGAGAGAGAGAGAGAGAGAGAGAGAGAGAGAGAGAGAGGAGAGGGAGGGAGGGAGGGAGGGGGAGGGAGGGAGGGAGGGAGGGAGGGAGGGAGCTCAATTTCAGAATTTAGGGCAAACAGTGAAAAATCAGTGGTAGCCATGGGTATCCTTAGGCATACCTGCCCATAGTCTTGACAACCCAAGGTCTGTGCCCAACCAAGGGTATGGTCTCGTCCATCAAGGGATGAGTCTTTACAAAGTTCAGCACTTCATCCGGCAGAGACTTAGATGAGCTGAACGGAGACCCCTGCACCGCACAGCCACCCGGCCTACAGAGAGAGGAGACGGTCCAAAAAAGGATCAGAATTAGGAAGAACCAGTCAGTTACACAATCAATATCAGTACAAGTCAATGTACTGCATACCTGGGTTTGGGCACAAGCTCATCAGGCACGGGTGTCCAGATGGATTCTGGAGATTTCTGCTCCTTGAATCTTCCCTCAAACACCCTGGCCAACTGCTGCATGTCAAACACACACACTGCAGACCCCGGGATACTGAGAGAGAGAGAGAGAGAGAGAGAGAGAGAGAGAGAGAGAGAGAGAGAGAGAGAGAGAGAGAGAGAGAGAGAGAGAGAGAGAGAGAGAGAGAGAGAGAGATGGAAGGAGGGAGGGAGGGAGGGAGGGAGGGAGGGAAAGAGGGTAAGATGATTAAATACGTATCAGAAAATGGGGGGGGGGTGCATTCATGTATCACTGGGTGCGTGTGTACACGTGTGTGTGTACCTGTTGGGTGGTGTCGAGAACAGTCCCAGTATGACGTCTCTGCCGTTCATGTTGAGTATGGGGCTGGTGGCGTGGAGCAGGTTGAAATAGAAGTGGGAGTCTCCTGGGACAGAACAGTTCAGTCTGGCCTTCAGGAACGATGTCCACTGTTTCTCCAACACCCTCTGAGAGCCCCCCATGTCCCCCTTACACACCCGCGCCACACGAGATACCATCACCTGCACACACACACACACACACAATAAGAGGCAATGCACTGTATAATGTGCAAACCCATGGATTCTGTCCACCTTATCCCCTCAAGGAGGTGGAATTCCGTTTGTGTGTGTGTGTGTGTGTGTGTGTGTGTGTGTGTGTGTGTGTGTGTGTGTGTGTGTGTGTGTGTGTGTGTGTGTGTGTGTGTGTGTGTGTGTGTGTGTGTGTGCGTGCGTGCGTGTGTGTGTGTGTTTGTGTGCGTGCGTGCGTGTGTGTGCGTGCGTGTGTGCGTACGTGCATGTGTGTGTGTACCTTCTCTAGGTGATGGAACTCCATGGCCATTTCTCTGAAGAAGAAGTAGACGTGAGGCCCCCACTCAACTGCACTCACAAAGAAGGGTTCTGAGAGACAGAACAGGGATATGCCATTACACACACATACAAGCACACACATACAAACCGTTACACACAGACACACACACACACACACCCCTTCCACACATATTACAGATGAATCCCTCAGGGAGCGCACCAACACAGCTCCATATTTACACCTCTGTACCAGTAAGCAGCACATCAATATGGTCGCCGCTCTCTGGGGTCAGCCATTAAGCTTTCATGTCCGGTTTAATTTATCATCAGTGCCAAGGACAGAGCAGTTATTTATTCATCTCTGTCTCTGTCTCTGACCTCCAGGGTTCCACACTATGTTTTACTCTGAAGGAGATTTTATGTCCTAGATCCGTTGGTCTTGTCCTCTCTGATTTGACAGAAAACAGTACATCTAACCTAGCACCTACAGCAGGTTAACCAACTGGCAGGCTGCAGGCCGAATTTGGCCCCCGGGTGGTTATATTTACATGTTTTATTAAAATAATAATAAACATTGTTGGACATAAAATAGTGTATAAACACATATTTTCCCGTGTATTCCCACGCATAATAGACAGAGACATGTAGTACAGTGCCTTGAGAAAGTATTCATACCCCTGGACTTTTTCAACATTTTCTTGATTACATTTAGATTAGTTATTTTTGTCACTGGCCTACACAAAATTCACCCAACTTACTGTGGGAAGCTTGTGGAAGGCTACCCGAAACGTTGGACCCAAGTTAAACTATTTAAAGGCAATGCTACCAATGTTAAAATGGAATCATATTTTCATACATTTTCTCAAATTAATTATGAAATTAAATGAAAATCTGAAATGTCTTGAGTGAATAAGTATTGAACCCCTTTGTTATGTTAACCGTACATAAGTTCAGGAATAAAAATGTGCTTAACAAGTCACATAATAAATTGCATGGACTCACTCTGTGTGTAATAATAGTGTTTAACATGATTTTTGAATGAATGGCTCATCTCTGTACTCCTCCGTTGAGCAGTGCATTTCAACCACAGATAAAACCGCAAAGACCAGGGAGGTTTTCCAGTGCCTCACAATGAAGAGAAGCTACTGATAGATGGGTCAAAATAATAAAGCAGACATTGAATATTCCTTTGAGCATGGTGAAGTTATTAATTACATAAAGATACAGGCGTCCTTCCTAACTCAGTTGCCGGAGAGGAAGGAAACCGCTCAGGGAACTCAGCAAGAGGCCAAAGGTGACTTTAAAGCGGTTACAGCGTTTAATGGCTGTGATAGGAGAAAAAGGAGGATGGATCAACAACATTGTAGTTACTCCACACTGCTAACCTAAATTACAGAGTGGAAGCTTGAGCAGAAAAAAACTATTCAAAAACATGCATCCTGTTAGCAGCAAGGCACTAAAGTAGTACTTGTGGCAAAGCAGGTAGCTTTTTCTACTGAATACAAAGGTTTATGTTTGGGGGAAATCCGAGAGAAACCCTGGTTCACTCTGCTTTCCTCCAGACACTGGGAGATGAATTCACCTTTCAGCAGGACAATAACCTAAAACACAAGGCCAAATATACCCTGGCGTTCCTTACCAAGAAGACACTGAATATTTCTGAGTGGTAGTTTTGACTTAAATCTGCTTGAAAATCTATGGCAAGACCTGAAAATGGTTGTCTAGCAATGATCAACAACCAATTTTAAAGAACTTTCAGAATTTTAAATTAATAATTGGCAAATGTTTGGCACATTCCAGGTGTAAAAAGCCCTTAGAGATTTACCTAGAAAAACATACAGCTGTAATCTCTGCTAAAGGTGCTTCTACAAAATATTGACTCAGGGATGTGAATACTTATAGTTGAAGTCGGAAGTTTACATACACTTAGGTTGGACTCATTAAAACTCCTTTTTCAACCACTACACAAATTTCTTGTTAACAAACTATAGTTTTGGCAAATCGATTAGGATTATCTACTTTGTGCATGACACCAGTAATTCTTCCAACAATTGTTTATAGACAGATTATTTCATTTATAATTCACTGTATCACAATTCCAGTGGGTCAGAAGTTTACTGTGCCTTTAAACAGCTTGGAATTGGAATTCCAGAAAATTAGGTCATGGCTTTAGAAGCTTCTGATAGGTTAATTGACATAATTTGAGTAAATTGGAGGTGTACCTGAGGATGTATTTCAAGGCCAACCTTCAAACCCAGTGGCTCTTTGCTTGACATCATGGGAAAATCAAAAGAAATCAGCCAAGACCTCAGATATTTTTTTTGTAGACCTCCACCAGTCTAGTTCATCCTTGGGAGCAATTTCCAAACGCCGGAAGGTACCACGGTCATCTGTACAAACAATAGTACGCAAGTATAAACTCCGTGGGACCACGCGGCCATCATACCGCTCAGGAAGGAGATGCGTTCTTTCTACTAGAGATGAACACACTTTGGTGCAAAAAGTGCAAATCAATCCCAGAACAACAGCAAAGGACCTTGTGAAGATGCTGGAGGAAACGAGTACAAAAGTATCTATATCCACAGTAAAACGAATCCCTATATCGACATAACCTGAAAGGCCACTCAGCAAGGAAGAAGCCACTGCTCCAAAACCGACATAAAAAAGCCAGACTATGGTTTTGCAACTGCACATGGGGACAAAGATCGTACTTTTAGATAAATGTCCTCTGTTTTGATGAAACAAAAATAGAACTGTTGGCCATAATGACCATCGCTAAGTTTGGAGGAAAAAGGGGGAGGCATGCAAGCCAAAACACGCCATCCCAACCGTGAAGCACACTGTGGCAGCATTATGTTGTGTGTGTGCATTGCTGCAGGAGGGACTGGTGCACTTCACAAAATAGATGACATCATGAGGAAGGACACTTATGTGGATATATTGAAGCAACATCTCAAGACATCAGTCTGGAAGTTAAAGCTTAGTCGCAAATGGGTCTTCCAAATGGACAGTGACTCCAAGCATACTTCCAAAGTTGTGGCAAAATGGCTTAAGGACAACAAAGGCAAGATATTGGAGTGGCAATCACCAAGCCCTGATCTCAATCCTATAGAAAATGTGTGGGCAGAACTGAAAAAGCTTGTGCGAGCAAGGAGGCCTACAAACCTGACTCAGTTACAACAGTTATGTCAGGAGGAATGGGCCAAAATTCACCCAACTTATTGTGGGAAGCTTGTGGAAGGCTACCCGAAAAGTTTGACCAAAGTTAAACAATTTAAAGGAAATGCTACCAAATACTAATTGAGTGTATGTACACTTCTGACCCACTGGAAATGTGATGAAAGAAATAAAAGCTGAAATAAATAATTCTCTCTACTATTATTCTGACATTTCAAATTCTTAAAATAAAGTGGTGATCCTAACTGACCAAATACCTAAATGTATTTGGCTAAGGTGTATGTAAACTTTCGACTTCAACTGTATGTAAATTAGATATTTATGTAATTCATGTTCTATTATTTTGCTAACATTTCTAAAACATGCTTTCACTTTATTGTGTATTGTGTATAGATGAGAGAATATTTTTTTGAATTCAGACAGTAACACAACATAAAGTGGAATTAACACAACAAAATGTGGAATAAGTCAAGAGGTGTGAATACTTTCTGAAGGCTCTGTATGTGATCATATACAAATGTAAGCAAGGTTTGTATTTATTATGTTTTTGTCAGAAATGATATCAGTTTGGCCTTCTTGCGGTGAATTAATCTACATTTTTTTATTTTGTTATGTTCCGGCCCCCCAACCATCCACTCAAGAAACAATTGGCCCGCAGCTGAAGTATAGCTAGTCCATACAGCTTTAATGTGTCCACTCCTAGGATATAAGGATTTAGATAGGAAAGGTAGAGTGGTTGGGTTTAGCCCGCAGTGTTTATGTGATCTTAGCAAACATTGGGAGTTCTTCACCTGTGGAGAAGTGTTCGGCCCATTCACTCACATGCAAGCACGTCATCTCAGTGTACCTCTGAACCATTTGGAGTCGTGTTTAACAGTGCGAAGAGCGGGGCTGTCGCCTAGGCTACGATAGATCACAGCATCAATCGCCAGGAAGTCTGTTACAGTACCAGTGAAGAGACTGCCCTCTGATAGAGAGCAAGAGATAGAGGGAGAGAGAGAGAGAGAGACAACGAGCAAGAGAGAGAGACATACAGACACACAGAGAGTAAGACAGAGATAGAAAGAGAGAACACACAGAACATGTATTTATCCTGAGTACAAGCATAGTCAAGTTCCTCCTCACAGCTTCAGTCTAGATTGATTTTCCATCTGAATGATTTCCCCTGAATATTACAGTCCTAGTAAAAATACCTATGTCATTACTTCCTGATATATTGAAAAATAATGAAAGTTAGAAAGAAAGAAAGAAACTACTGTACCTGCGAACAGAGCCACGTTGGCGTGTCTGGGGTCATACGGACAACGAGCCATCCCACTGACCGTCTCTCCCACCATCTCCAAAGAGTCTCTCTGTAACACACACAATTGTCCATATGAACACGTACACACATGCCAATAAAGCTTAATTGAATTTAATTGAATAGACAGATACTCACAGTGTAGTTGGCACACAAAGGGTTGAAGGCATTGGTTCCACACACAAACAGTCCTTCATGTTGACTCAACACCACCTTGATGAAGTTACGACACTCCTCCTGAAGAAAGAGATAAGAAAGGATGAGAAATGACAGGAGAGTCAGAGAAGTACTGTAAGTGTGTGTGTGTGTGCGCATACAAGTGTGTTTATCTTTCAAACCCACTCCTCAAAGGGTTAGGCAGAGAAATACGTTTGTCATATCCATATGACAAAAGTAATCAATAAATACTCCTTAGTGTACATATATGCAACAGAGTTAAGAATATATTGAATGCTCACTCCACAGCAAGCTTGAAATGTCACTGATGGAGCCTTTTGTATGGCTCAATCGGTTTGCATGTTGTGAAGGAGGGTGGTCACGTGTGTTGTGAAGCAGAGGATGACTGGTTCGAGCCCAGTATGGGGCAGTCGGACAGCGGAGGTAGCTAAGCTGTTAGCAGTACACTGACCCCCGGTACATAGGCGCCTTCATGGCTGGAATTCAGTATGCTGAGCTGGCTGAACTAAGCCATGGCTTAGGTGAAAACAACCACTCAGGAAAGCCTCAAGGAAATTACACACAACACACTGTTCAGCTGTATCTCTGTGTTTTAAAAGGGAGGTACTGTTTAACTCTACACATCTTCTAGCACGACTCACCACAACCTTCCCTCTTTAGGAGTTCCCATGGGGTTCATCATGGGAGCTAGAAGAATCTCTCCATGTCTCTCTCTCAATTCAATTTAAGGGCTTTATTGGCATGGGAAACATATGTTAACATTGCCAAAGCAAGTGAAGTAGATAATAAACAAGAGTGAAATTAACAATAACAGTAAACATTACACTCAGAAGATCCAAAAGAATATAGACATTTCAAATGCCATATTATGGCTATATGAGTCAAGGAAGCGACTGAATTTTTCTCTCAGTCTAATGGGAAAGGAAAGGGGATACCTAGTCAGTTGTACAACTGAAATGCATCTTCGGCATTTAACCCAACCCCACAGAATCAGAGAGGTGCAGGGGGCTGCCATAATCGACATCCACGTCTTCGGCACCTCCTTGCACAAGGGCAGAACAACAGATTTTGACCGTGTCAGCTCGGTGATTCGAACCAGCAACCTTTTGGTTACTAGTCCAACACACTAGGCTACCTGCCTTCCCAGTGTGTGTACATATATTGATTATTTTAGTTGTTTTAAAGTTATCTTTGTCTCACAGTCACTAAGCATTTATATGGGTGGTGTGATACTTGAGGTTGTTTTTCTCGAAGGCAAAACCAGCGTGTGGGGCTGGTTGCAATGGCCACGTGGAGGGTTGGGATTTGAAAAACTTAGTCTGTGGCATGGAGTAGAGATTCCTGCTACGGCAGGATGTTCGGTGGAAGAACGTAGCTCAGCTGTTGCCGCTAGCATTGGGTAAAATCAGCCTCAAGTGTAGTGATATTCTTAGATTCCACTGAAAAGTGTTGTATTGCGGAATACACATACGTCGGTATTTCATTTTATGAATCCGGCGAAGAAAGGTATACCTTGAAACGTGCCGCCATTTGAGGTTAAGTGTTAGAGCGAGTTATCTCGTCATGGTCAACTTGTATCTACAATTAAAAAAAGGTTATTTTTGGATGCAAATCTCCTTTACTGAAACATGTTGTGTCTCATACTGACCAACTTAATTTAGCTTTCAGTTTTAACATATTGATTGTATTATACGCTTCTACTAAATAAATGAACAGCTTTGGCTGCTGAAGAGGGGCATTTGGAACGTTATTGTCCCGAGAACGTTCGCTCAGAGCCCGGTAACAGCTCTAGTGGTGGTGCAGCTAATGCACCATCGCGAAGGGATGAACACGTGAAGGGAGAAGGTAGGCAGATTTGATGGGAAATGTAGGAAAGAAAAATCCGGTGGGACTGCGGCTGGGGTCGCTGAGTCTGTGATGGAAAATGAAAGAGGAGTTCAAGAGGAGTTTGAAACAATGGAAAATGAAGCAGCTGTTTTCAAAGTACCCAGGATTCATAGGAAGAATTTAAAGGGTGATGAAGGTAGACATTGATAAATCAGTTGAGGATAAACAGATAGTAGAGATGGTGGGTTTTCCTCTGACGAGGATAGGGGTCATTTTACGCATCACAACAAAATAGCGAGATAAATGGGGTGGAAGGGAGGTATGGGATTGATAAAATCATTTCTGAAATTGACTAAACGGAAGAAAGTTATTTAAATTCTAAAGGAAATGGAAGAGTTCAGTCGCAGCCTTAACTCTGTAAAGAGATGTCTCTTTACTGTCTCTTTCTATGTATTTTTTTTCTCAGCCATGAGCAGTTTTAAGATTTCTTCTTTAAACGTAAATGGGGCGACAGTATGACTTAATGAAGGGTAAGGGAAGTTTTCTACAAGAAACGCATAGTAATATTGAAAATGAAGTTATGTGGCAAAAGGAGTGTGTGGAGGGGAGCTGTGGTGTGTTGTCATAAAAGCTAAAAACGTGGGGGTGTGGCTATCCTGTTCTCAAAAGGGGTTTTGCCTTTGTCATATGAGGTTGAAGAGGTAGTTGAGGGGAGGTTATTAAAAGTTAGAGTGAGGTATGAAAACATCACTATGTGTTAAATAAATAAATACCATTGAGAAATGTAACACTGAGGATAATTTACTGCTTGCTGGGGATTTGAACTGCACAGTCAGTGATTAAAATAGAAACCACAAAACCTCAAGGACTTTAAAAAAATGCCTTATTGTAATGCATGAACTGTGTGATATTTGGCGGAGCCAACATGAAGGCACGGGACAGTACACATGGGCCCATGTGAGAGAGAGAGAGAGAGAGAGAGAACACCATCTCTCTGGCCAGGTTAGATAGGTTTTATTGTTTTGAGCATCAATCTCAGGTCTGTAAATCAAGTGTAATAATCCCAGTGGGATTTTCTGATGTTTGTTTAACAAATCAAATGAAATTGTATTAGTCACATGCGCCGAATACAACAGCATAGCGAGAGTGAGTCATTTTTCGCATCACAACAAAATAGCAAGACCTTACAGTGAAATGCTTCCTTACAAGCCCCTAACCAAAAGTGCAGTTAAAACAAATATATGGCTAAGAATAAGAGATAAAAGTAACAAGTAATTAAAGAGCAGCAGTAAAATAACAATATACAGAGGGGTACTGGTTAGGTGAGGTAGTATGTACATGTAGGTAGAGTTATTAAAGTGTTCTAAGGGGTACCGGTTAGGTGAGGTAGTATGTACATGTAGGTAGAGTTATTAAAGTGTTCTAAGGGGTACTGGTTAGGTGAGGTAGTATGTACATGTAGGTAGAGTTATTAAAGTGTTCTAAGGGGTACTGGTTAGGTGAGGTAGTATGTACATGTAGGTAGAGTTATTAAAGTGTTCTAAGGGGTACCGGTTAGGTGAGGTAGTATGTACATGTAGGTAGAGTTATTAAAGTGTTCTAAGGGGTACTGGTTAGGTGAGGTAGTATGTACATGTAGGTAGAGTTATTAAAGTGTTCTAAGGGGTACTGGTTAGGTGAGGTAGTATGTACATGTAGGTAGAGTTATTAAAGTGTTCTAAGGGGTACTGGTTAGGTGAGGTAGTATGTACATGTAGGTAGAGTTATTAAAGTGTTCTAAGGGGTTCTGGTTAGGTGAGGTAGTATGTACATGTAGGTAGAGTTATTAAAGTGTTCTAAGGGGTTCTGGTTAGGTGAGGTAGTATGTACATGTAGGTAGAGTTATTAAAGTGTTCTAAAGTGTACCGGTTAGGTGAGGTAGTATGTACATGTAGGTAGAGTTATTAAAGTGTTCTAAGGGGTACCGGTTAGGTGAGGTAGTATGTACATGTAGGTAGAGTTATTAAAGTGTTCTAAGGGGTTCTGGTTAGGTGAGGTAGTATGTACATGTAGGTAGAGTTATTAAAGTGTTCTAAGGGGTTCTGGTTAGGTGAGGTAGTATGTACATGTAGGTAGAGTTATTAAAGTGTTCTAAAGGGTACCGGTTAGGTGAGGTAGTATGTACATGTAGGTAGAGTTATTAAAGTGTTCTAAGGGGTACCGGTTAGGTGAGGTAGTATGTACATGTAGGTAGAGTTATTAAAGTGTTCTAAGGGGTACTGGTTAGGTGAGGTAGTATGTACATGTAGGTAGAGTTATTAAAGTGTTCTAACGGGTACTGGTTAGGTGAGGTAGTATGTACATGTAGGTAGAGTTATTAAAGTGTTCTAAGGGGTTCTGGTTAGGTGAGGTAGTATGTACATGTAGGTAGAGTTATTAAAGTGTTCTAAAGGGTACCGGTTAGGTGAGGTAGTATGTACATGTAGGTAGAGTTATTAAAGTGTTCTAAGGGGTACTGGTTAGGTGAGGTAGTATGTACATGTAGGTAGAGTTATTAAAGTGTTCTAAGGGGTACTGGTTAGGTGAGGTAGTATGTACATGTAGGTAGAGTTATTAAAGTGTTCTAAGGGGTACCGGTTAGGTGAGGTAGTATGTACATGTAGGTAGAGTTATTAAAGTGTTCTAAGGGGTACCGGTTAGGTGAGGTAGTATGTACATGTAGGTAGAGTTATTAAAGTGTTCTAAGGGGTACCGGTTAGGTGAGGTAGTATGTACATGTAGGTAGAGTTATTAAAGTGTTCTAAGGGGTACCGGTTAGGTGAGGTAGTATGTACATGTAGGTAGAGTTATTAAAGTGTTCTAAGGGGTACTGGTTAGGTGAGGTAGTATGTACATGTAGGTAGAGTTATTAAAGTGTTCTAAGGGGTACTGGTTAGGTGAGGTAGTATGTACATGTAGGTAGAGTTATTAAAGTGTTCTAAGGGGTACTGGTTAGGTGAGGTAGTATGTACATGTAGGTAGAGTTATTAAAGTGTTCTAAGGGGTACTGGTTAGGTGAGGTAGTATGTACATGTAGGTAGAGTTATTAAAGTGTTCTAAGGGGTTCTGGTTAGGTGAGGTAGTATGTACATGTAGGTAAAGTTATTAAAGTGTTCTAAGGGGTACCGGTTAGGTGAGGTAGTATGTACATGTAGGTAGAGTTATTAAAGTGTTCTAAGGGGTACTGGTTAGGTGAGGTAGTATGTACATGTAGGTAGAGTTATTAAAGTGTTCTAAGGGGTACTGGTTAGGTGAGGTAGTATGTACATGTAGGTAGAGTTATTAAAGTGTTCTAAGGGGTACTGGTTAGGTGAGGTAGTATGTACATGTAGGTAGAGTTATTAAAGTGTTCTAAGGGGTACTGGTTAGGTGAGGTAGTATGTTCATGTAGGTAGAGTTATTAAAGTGTTCTAAGGGGTACTGGTTAGGTGAGGTAGTATGTACATGTAGGTAGAGTTATTACAGTTACTATGCATAGACGACAACAGAGAGTAGCAGTGGTATGGAGGGGGGGGGGGCGGCAATGCAAATAGTCTGGTTAGCCATTTGACTAGATGTTCAGGAGTCTTATGGCTTGGGTTAGAAGCTGTTTAGAAGCCTTTTGGACCTAGACTTGGCGAGTCTTTAACAATTTTAGAGGTCCTGGTTGGCAGGAAGCTTGGCCCCAGGGATGTACTGGGCTGTTTGCACTACCCTCTGTAGTGCCTTGCGGTCGGAGGCCCAGCAGTCCTACTGTGTTCCCGGCAGGCAGATAGGGGACAATATTCCCTGGTCTAATTTGAATTGATCAGGAAAAGGCATTTGACCGAGTTGAACATCAATACTTATGGCCACTTTTGAGGCATTTGGTTTCAGCTCTGGTTTTATTGCCATTATCAGGGTGCTATATGGTGACATTGAATGTGTGCTGAAATTTAACGGTGGCTTGAGCGCTCCTTTTAAAGTATGTAGAGATTTTAGGCAGGGGTGTTCTTTGTCAGGAATGATATATGCAACCATTATAGAGCCACTACTAAATAGCATTAGACATCACATTGAAGGATACTCCTCCTATTCGTCTCAGCCTATGCTGATGCTATTGTAGTGAAAAATCAGGCAGAGGTGGATAGTTTGAGTCTCATGTTTTTTTTCACCTTTATTTAACCAGGTAGGCTAGTTGAGAACAAGTTCTCATTTGCAACTGCGACCTGGCCAAGATAAAGGACAGCAGTTCGACACATACAACAACACAGAGTTACACATGGAATAAACAAACATCCAGTCAATAATAGGGTAGAAAAAATACAAGTCTATATACAGTGAGTGCAAATGAGGTAAGATAAGGAAGGTAAAGGCAATAAATAGGCCATGGTGGTGAAGTAATTACAATAAAGCACGTAGAGATACTGGGGTGCAAAGGAGCAAGATAAATAAATAAATACAGTATGGGGATGAGGTTGGATGGGCTGTTTACAGGTGCAGTAATCTGTGAGCTGCTCTGACAGCTGGTTCTTAAAGCTA
The DNA here is from genome assembly GCF_021184085.1 of Oncorhynchus gorbuscha. Taxonomy (NCBI): domain Eukaryota; kingdom Metazoa; phylum Chordata; class Actinopteri; order Salmoniformes; family Salmonidae; genus Oncorhynchus; species Oncorhynchus gorbuscha. Next base: position 36,616,980 of record NC_060194.1, on the reverse strand, counting down.
GTGAGGGAGATAAGAGTCTCCAGCTTCAGTGGTTTTTGCAGTTCGTTCCAGTCATTGGCCGCCGAGAACTGAAAGGAGAGGCGGCCGAAGGAGGAATTGGCTTTGGGGATGACCAGTGAGATATACCTGCTGGAGCGCATGCAACAGGTGGATGCTGCTATGGTGACCAGTGAACTGAGATAAGGATGGGCTTTACCTAGCAGAGACTTGTAGATGACCTGGAGCCAGTGGGTTTGGCGACGAGTATGAAGCGATGGCCAGCCAACGAGAGCGTACAGGTCGCAGTGGTGGGTAATATATGGGGCTTTGGTGACAAAACGGATGGCACTGTGATAGACTGCATCCAATTTGTTGAGTAGAATGTTGGAGGCTATTTTATAAATGACATCACCGAAGTCGAGGATCGGTAGGACGGTCAGTTTTACGAGGGTATGTTTGGCAGCATCAGTGAAGGATCCTTTATTGCTAAATAGGAAGCCGATTCTAGATTTAATGTTAGATTGGAGATGCTTAATGTGAGTCTGGAAGGAGAATTGGTTGATCGGTTTAGGGGAATATCCTCTGCAAAGGTATATTGCGGAAAAAAAGTTTTACAGATTTGAAAATGGTCTGAAGGGATCATTGCTTTGCCAGGGGTGGGGGGGGCTGGAATGGTGTAAGGGAGGTTTTAAGTATCTTGGAGTGTACCTAGGGGATGAGGGGACAATGGAAACAAATTGGAATGGGGTGCTTGAAATGGTGGAAGGGAGGATGAGGAGATGGCTGTGGTTGTTATCTCGTATGTCATGCAGGGGGCGCACTATTATTGTTAACAATGTGGTTGCCTCTGCACCGTGACGTCGGTTGTCATGTTTAGAGCCACCATCTGGCCTTCTGGCTAAGACACAGGCGATTATTGTAGATTTATTTTGAGATAAATATCATTGGGTTCCGCAAAGTGTTTTGTATTTGTCAAAAGAGGAGGGGGGGACAAGGTCTTCTACATCTTGCTAGGAGGGCTGCTGCTTTCCGGGTTTTAGTTTATTCAAAGGTTGCTTTATGGACCGGAAAATGTGGTTTGGAGATGGGTGGCAGGTCCTGTATTACAGCAGGTCGGGGGATTAGGTTTAAAGAAGGATTTATTTTAGGTTGATAGTAGCCAGATTTCAAGGGGGGGGAGGGGTACCTTCATTTTACAGAGGCCTTAGGGTTTGGAGCATAATAACGGAGTTGAGAGGGTTGGAAGAGGTGGGTTTGGATGAGGTGAACGGGAAAGACTTATGTCAAGGATTTGAATAAAGATCAATTGAAGAATAGAAAAGACACTCCTTGGAGGGTAAAACTGGGCATTGGTGACAAGGTAAAGCCAACATGCAATAGAGGGTTTTGCATGGCATCATTGCAGTCAATGTTTTTGTATCTGTTATTAACTCAGATATTGGTGTCCAGATAGATGTCCTTTTTTGTAACATAAGATAAACAATTTTTCACTGTTTTATGGAGTGTGAGAGGATAAAGCCTCTTTGAAATACTGTAGTCTTTGTTTACAGCTGTAGGGGAGATTTTCAATAACACTGTTTTATAGAGTGTGAGAGGATAAAGCCTCTTTGAAATACTGTAGTCTTTGTTTACAGCTGTAGGGGAGATTTTCAATAACACTGTTTTATAGAGTGTGAGAGGATAAAGCCTCTTTGAAATACTGTAGTCTTTGTTTACAGCTGTAGGGGAGATTTTCTATAACACTGTTTTATAGAGTGTGAGAGGATAAAGCCTCTTTGAAATACTGTAGTCTTTGTTTACAGCTGTAGGGGAGATTTTCAATAACACTGTTTTTATTTTGGGGTTTCACTAAGCAACAGAAAATAAAATGTCAACTGTTAAAACATTTTTGGGGGACTGTAACAAGTGAGCGAAGAGTCGGGAAGCAAGTTCAGGGAGTGAGTGTTTTAATAAATAAACATAACACAAACAACAAACAGACATGAAACAGAAACAATGACTCCTGGGGAAGGAACCAAAGGGAGAGATATATATAGGGAAGGAACCAAAGGGAGTGACATATATAGGGAAGGAACCAAAGGGAGTGACATATATAGGGAAGGAACCAAAGGGAGGGACATATATAGGGAAGGAACCAAAGGGAGTGACATATATAGGGAAGGAACCAAAGGGAGGGACATATATAGGGAAGGAACCAAAGGGAGGGACATATATAGGGAAGGAACCAAAGGGAGGGACATATATAGGGAAGGAACCAAAGGGAGTGACATATATAGGGAAGGAACCAAAGGGAGTGACATATATAGGGAAGGAACCAAAGGGAGGGACATATATAGGGAAGGAACCAAAGGGAGGAACATATATAGGGAAGGAACCAAAGGGAGGGACATATATAGGGAAGGATCCAAAGGGAGGGACATATATAGGGAAGGAACCAAAGGGAGGGACATATATAGGGAAGGAACCAAAGGCAGGGACATATATAGGGAAGGAACCAAAGGGAGGGACATATATAGGGAAGGAACCAAAGGGAGGGACATATATAGGGAAGGAACCAAAGGCAGGGACATATATAATGAAGGAACCAAAGGGAGGGACATATATAGGGAAGGAACCAAAGGGAGGGACATATATAGGGAAGGAACCAAAGGGAGTGACATATATAGGGAAGGAAACAAAGGGAGAGACAGATATAGGGAAGGAACCAAAGGGAGGGACATATATAGGGAAGGAACCAAAGGGAGGGACAGATATAGGGAAGGAACCAAAGGGAGGGACATATATAGGGAAGGAACCAAAGGGAGGGACATATTTAGGGAAGGAAACAAAGGGAGGGACATATATAGGGAAGGAACCAAAGGGAGGGACAGATATAGGGAAGGAACCAAAGGGAGGGACAGATATAGGGAAGGAACCAAAGGGAGGGACATATATAGGGAAGGAACCAAAGGGAGGGACATATATAGGGAAGGAACCAAAGGGAGGGACATATATAGGGAAGGAACCAAAGGGAGGGACATATATAGGGAAGGAACCAAAGGGAGGGACATATATAGGGAAGGAACCAAAGGGAGGGACAGATATAGGGAAGGAACCAAAGGGAGGGACATATATAGGGAAGGAACCAAAGGGAGGGACATATATAGGGAAGGAACCAAAGGGAGGGACATATATAGGGAAGGAACCAAAGGGAGGGACATATATAGGGAAGGAACCAAAGGGAGGGACAGATATAGGGAAGGAACCAAAGGGAGGGACAGATATAGGGAAGGAACCAAAGGGAGGGACATATATAGGGAAGGAACCAAAGGGAGGGACATATATAGGGAAGGAACCAAAGGGAGGGACATATATAGGGAAGGAACCAAAGGGAGGGACAGATATAGGGAAGGAACCAAAGGGAGGGACATATATAGGGAAGGAACCAAAGGGAGGGACATATATAGGGAAGGAACCAAAGGGAGGGACATATATAGGGAAGGAACCAAAGGGAGGGACATATATAGGGAAGGAACCAAAGGGAGGGACATATATAGGGAAGGTACCAAAGGGAGGGACATATATAGGGAATGTACCAAAGGGAGGGACATATATAGGGAAGGAACCAAAGGGAGTGACATATATAGGGAAGGATCCAAAGGGAGGGACATATATAGGGAAGGATCCAAAGGGAGTGACATATATAGGGAAGGATCCAAAGGGAGGGACATATATAGGGAAGGAACCAAAGGGAGGGACATATATAGGGAAGGAACCAAAGGGAGGGACATATATAGGGAAGGATCCAAAGGGAGGGACATATATAGGGAAGGAACCAAAGGGAGGGACATATATAGGGAAGGATCCAAAGGGAGTGACATATATAGGGAAGGATCCAAAGGGAGGGACATATATATAGGGAAGGAACCAAAGGGAGGGACATATATAGGGAAGGAACCAAAGGGAGGGACATATATAGGGCAGGTAATCAAGGAGGTGATGGATTCCAGGTAATGATGGTGACAGTTGCACGCCATTATGAGCAGCCTGATGACCTAGAGGCCGGAGAGGGAGCACACGTGACAGGGACAAGCTAAGATGACCATTTTTCTGAGTAGGAAACATAAAATAGACACGCATGGGTTATGAGCAGGTTGTAAGATGTGTTTTTAAAGGATTAGTAAAAGAGAGCATAAAAGGTGATTTTGAGTTCTTCTGCCATTGTTTGAGGAGACGTGGCCTTATGAAGGAGCGGATTGTTTTGTGGAGGAGGGGGGAAAAAAATTGTCGATAAAATGAGTTGGAGCTATATCTAGGTTTTTTCTAATTTATTTTTATTTAGGAATGACACATTTGTTGCTTAATTTCTGAAAAGGCACAGTGTGCCATTATTTGTGTTCATTATTAAGTATAAAATAAATGTTTTTAAAAAACTCAAAACTCTCTGCCTGTCTTTGTCTTTCTCCACTTTTGATGTAAAAAACCTTTGATGTTGTTACTTTATCTTTTTGTTTCTTTCCCTTTCATCTGTCAACCTTAATGTCACACAACTCTTTCTCTTTCCCACGCTCTTCCTCTTTACCTTCAATCTGTCTCTCTGTCTCTCCTTTTATCTGTGACTGTTTGGTCTTCTACCTCTATTTATATATCTCAAGTGCTTACTCCACTGATCGCTCTCTCCCTTTCTCTCCCTCTCTATCACTCCCCCTCTCTCCCTATCTCCCTCTCTTCCATCCGGATTTCCATGGTCTACCCCAGGGCTGTGTGACACAGCCCTCGATTTTCTCTCTCCTCCTCCCCCACTTCTTCTCTTCCCCCTCACTCTTTCTTTCTCCCCTCTCTACCAATAAGTAAAAGTAAAATCTTTCTCTCTCGATCCTCCCTCTCTCCTTTATCTCTTAGGCCTCCATTATTCCCTGATCGTATCACCCCATATTACTCATCACTCAGATCAGTTGCAGGTATCACATTCTCACTGCAGGACAACATGTCATTGGGATTACTAGAATCGATAACCCCACAGCACCCCCAACAACACACTGTAGTCTAAAGTTATTTTTCTGTGAGTAACCACTGACAAACGCTGCCCTCTGGGCTAGAAATGGGAACTAACCTCATGTTTGCCCTTCATTCTGCAGACTCGAATGTCATTCTTATTGGATTCCCACGTTCGCTTCTAGCAGAGGATCACAAAATGACATGACCAGAGGGTTACAATCATACTGGGATCTGATTTAATCAGAGGTGTTTGTTACATCAGCGAGGTCATACACTTAGTGTCTGTCTGTCTGTCTGTCTGTCTGTCTGTCTGTCTGTCTGTCTGTCTGTCTGTCTGTCTGTCTGTCTGTCTGTCTGTCTGTCTGTCTGTCTGTCTGTCTGTCTGTCTGTCTGTCTGTCTGTCTGTCTGTCTGTCTGTCTGTCTGTCTGTCTGTCTGTCTGTCTGTCTGTCTGTCTGTCTGTCTGTCTGTCTGTCTGTCTGTCTGTCTGTCTGTCTGTCTGTCTGTCTGTCTGTCTGTCTGTCTGTCTGTCTGTCTCACCTTGCTGTAGAACATTTCATCCCCTGACATATTGTCCAGCTCCACTCTGTATAGATCATCTCTGTTTTACAAACACAGACAACAGGAGAAAAACAAAGACGTTTTCAGTATTTTACAGTGTATTTGATCATGAAACAACTATATACTGTGTACAGTGTGTGCGGTAGGGTACTGTGTACAGTGTGTGCGGTAGGGTACTGTGCACAGTGTGTAAGGTGGGGTACAGGCAGTGTCTGATTATTACCTGGCTCCTATGTAGAGAGTGCGGTTGACCTGGAGCACTGTCTGAATGTGCAGCTCCTGTCTCTGAGAGGAATGATGAGCTCTACCAACAAACACAGGGTACCTCCTCACCACTGAGAAGAAGGATGAGAGAGCGAAAGAAAGGGTTGTTTATACTCTATCATTATATTACAGGGGATGAAGAGAGAAAGACAGGAAGGATGGAGGAAAAAAAGCTAGGAGGGGAAGAGTGAAAAGTGGAAGAGGGAGGCGGAGGAGGGAGAAACAGAGTGATGGCAGAAAGATGGAGACAGACAATGATAGTGATACAGGAGGGGAAGAGGGGATAGATCAGACACATACAGTATGGAAGGACAGGCAGGACACATGGCCGGAGGAGAGGAGAGGATAGATCAGACACATACAGTATGGAAGGACAGGCAGGACACACTGCAGGAGGAGAGGAGAGGATAGATCAGACACATACAGTATGGAAGGACAGGCAGGACACACTGCAGGAGGAGAGGAGAGGATAGATCAGACACATACAGTATGGAAGGACAGGCAGGACACATGGCCGGAGGAGAGGAGAGGATAGATCAGACACATACAGTATGGAAGGACAGGCAGGACACACTGCAGGAGGAGAGGAGAGGATAGATCAGACACATACAGTATGGAAGGACAGGCAGGACACACTGCAGGAGGGGAAGAGGGGATAGATCAGACACATATAGTATGGAAGGACAGGCAGGACACACTGCAGGAGGAGAGGAGAGGATAGATCAGACACATATAGTATGGAAGGACAGGCAGGACACATTGCAGGAGGAGAGGAGAGGATAGATCAGACACATATAGTATGGAAGGACAGGCAGGACACACTGCAGGAGGAGAGGAGAGGATAGATCAGACACATATAGTATGGAAGGACAGGCAGGACACACTGCAGGAGGAGAGGATAGATCAGACACATATAGTATGGAAGGACAGGCAGGACACACTGCAGGGGGAGAGGATAGATCAGACACATATAGTATGGAAGGACAGGCAGGACACACTGCAGGAGGAGAGGATAGATCAGACACATATAGTATGGAAGGACAGGCAGGACACACTGCAGGAGGAGAGGAGAGGATAGATCAGACACATATAGTATGGAAGGACAGGCAGGACACACTGCAGGAGGAGAGGAGAGGATAGATCAGACACATATAGTATGGAAGGACAGGCAGGACACACTGCAGGAGGAGAGGATAGATCAGACACATATAGTATGGAAGGACAGGCAGGACACACTGCAGGAGGAGAGGAGAGGATAGATCAGACACATATAGTATGGAAGGACAGGCAGGACACACTGCAGGAGGAGAGGATAGATCAGACACATATAGTATGGAAGGACAGGCAGGACACACTGTAGGAGGAGAGGAGAGGATAGATCAGACACATATAGTATGGAAGGACAGGCAGGACACACTGCAGGTAGGGTGGAGAGGACATAGTGACATCTCCATACGGACTCCTCTTCAGGAGATTGAGTGGAACCACTGTCTCATTGTCCTTGACTGCAGGGAGCGACATAATAGACATCCATCCATCTACGTATCTCCAAACGCTCTGCCCTCTCTCTCTCCTCTGCTTCTATTCAATCTCTCTCTCTATCTCCACCACTCTCTATTTCCATCTCCACCTCTCTGACTATCTACCTCCTCCCTCCTTCGATTGCTCTCTTTTTCTCTCTGTCCTCCCATGTCTCTCTCTCTCCACCTCTCACACCCCCCTCCTCTTGAACTAGGTTGATGCTCAATCAGATATGCAGTAAAACAGCAACAAAGCAATGACCTCAGATAGCAGCTCCATAATATTAAATCGAAGGAGAGGAGGAGAGGAGAGCATTATATATTTTGTTCACATACTCAAGGAAAAACACATTTCCCAGTGCTTCTGCAATCTATCTCCGTGACACGGTTGTTTCGTGTTAAAACAGCTCCAGACCAAGGCTGTGACCCCTGACCTTTCTGGCCTGATGGAATACTGTGATCCACCAAGGGTCATTCAGCACAGATACCATACATACACAAACGCATACGGGCCAAAGAAACACATACACACACTGAGTATACTGAAAAATTAAGAACACCTTCCTAATATTGAGTTTCAGCCATAGCCGCAGGAAGTAGTTTGGTGGTGGTGGTGCTGTGTTTTTTATGGGGGGGTGAGCAAAAAATAATGACTGTGCTGAAGACGTCTATATCGGTCTGATATCATCACAAACCACTTGATGTACTCAATTACTGTATTGGTCATTTCTTCATGGTTATGGAGTCTACAGGTACAAACCTCGATGACCACCCTATGTACAATACAGTAATATACATTTACATTAAGTGGTTTGTAAGGACGGAAAATGAATACTGCACAAAAAGTGGTTGTCTTCCATATTATTTGATCAAGAAAACTATTTAATTTGATGTGGATGTTTTATGTCTTTGCCCATAAATTTGCACCTTTTGATGTAAATGTTTGAGAACAGAGTTTTGTTCTTTCTGGATTCCATTAGAATGACAGAATCACAGAGAAAGGGACTGGGCAACAACTCTTACAATTCCAACTATTGAATCCTGCAAGATACTGTTCTTCATTATACAAGTAACTTTCTTGCTAAAGCGGAGATGCTGAGAAATAGTTTTGGCCTGCACTACAGACATCTACATTGGTTTGCTAATACTAGTAAAGGCCCAGTGCACCACTTTGTGAGAAAAAAATGTATATATTTTTGATTCCAATATTTTTCAGAGGGTCCTGCAGCACCCTCAGCCCCCCTACTTCCCGCAGCTATGGTTACACCCCTCCTTTTGCCCTCAGAACAGCCTCAATTCATCAAGGCATGACTGAACAACGTGTCGAAAGCATTCCACGAGGAAGCTGGACCATGTTGACTCCAATGCTTCCCACAGTTGTGTCAAGTTGGCTGGATGCCCTTTGGGTGGTGGACCATTCTTGAGACACACGGGAAACTGTTGAGTGTGAAAAATCCAGAAGCGTTGCAGTTCTTGACACAAACCGGTGCGCCTGGCACCTACCACCGTACCCCGTTCAAAGGCCCTTACATTTGTTGCCTTGCCCATTCACCCTCTGAATGTCACACACACACACACACACACACACACACACACACACACACACACACACACACACACACACACACACACACACACACACACACACACACACACACACACACACACACACACACACACACACACACACACACACACACACACACACACACAATGAGAAGGACACATACCCTCTAAGGGAGCGTAGCTGAGCGGACCGGGCTCCTCTGGGAAAGAACTGTGAGCCAATCGGAGGAGAAGGAGGAGAAACGTGAGGGGAGGGGCCATGGTTGTCATGGCAGCACAGCACGGGCACTAGAAAGGGAAAGAAAGAGAGGAGAGAGAGAAGAGAGAATAATCAGTGACCAGTCCTATAGTTGCAAATCACACCGTACATTATATAGGTGGTGTAGAGAGATATTGATTGCAATAGGTTGCATACACGGGCACACACACATGTACGCATGCACTCAGGCAGGGTCAAATGACCTGGCACCTAAAGTATGGTCCACAGAGCAGCGTACACTGGCTGTTACAAATTAAATGCAATGTGCCCTATTGTTTAGAATGGCTACACATTGTTGAGCATTTCCAGCTGAACACGGTGACCTAAGCCAAATACCACCCCAGAGTCCTATATAGAGAGAAGTGGCTACTGCTATGGAGGGAACCCTACAGTGTCATACACAATAACATCCTATATAACAGAGAAGCTGGGCCCTATAGCAAACCCCCCCAAAAAGTGAAAGACTGAAGGCAGCTGGAGAACAGAGGGAAGTCACAGATAAGTTGGACAATATCTCCATGTACTCTATAGAGCCCAATGCTTGGTAATGTACTCTATAGAGCCCAATGCTTGGTAATGTACTCTATAGAGCCCAATGCTTGGTAATGTACTCTATAGAGCCCAATGCTTGGTAATGTACTCTATAGAGCCCAATGCTTGGTAATGTACTCTATAGAGCCCAATGCTTGGTAATGTACTCTATAGAGCCCAATGCTTGGTAATGTACTCTATAGAGCCCAATGCTTGGTAATGTACTCTATAGAGCCCGATGCTTGGTAATGTACTCTATAGAGCCCAATGCTTGGTAATGTACTCTATAGAGCTCAATGCTTGATAATGTACTCCATAGAGCCCAATGCTTGGTAATGTACTCTATAGAGCCCAATGCTTGGTAATGTACTCTATAGAGCCCAATGCTTGGTAATGTACTCTATAGAGCCCAATGCTTGGTAATGTACTCTATAGAGCCCAATGCTTGGTAATGTACTCTATAGAGCCCAATGCTTGGTAATGTACTCTATAGAGCCCAATGCTTGGTAATGTACTCTATAGAGCCCGATGCTTGGTAATGTACTCTATAGAGCCCAATGCTTGGTAATGTACTCTATAGAGCCCAATGCTTGGTAATGTACTCTATAGAGCCCAATGCTTGGTAATGTACTCTATAGAGCCCAATGCTTGGTAATGTACTCTATAGAGCCCAATGCTTGGTAATGTACTCTATAGAGCCCAATGCTTGGTAATGTACTCTATAGAGCCCAATGCTTGGTAATGTACTCTATAGAGCCCAATGCTTGGTAATGTACTCTATAGAGCCCAATGCTTGGTAATGTACTCTATAGAGCCCAATGCTTGGTAATGTACTCTATAGAGTCCAATGCTAGTTAGTGTACTCTATAGAGCCATATGCTTGATAATGTACTCCATCGAGCCCAAGGCTTGGTAATGTACTCTATAGAGCCCAATGTTTGGTAATGTAGTCCATAGAGTCCAATGCCTTGTAATGTACTCTATAGAGCCCAATTCTTTGTAATGTACTCTAAATAGCCCAATGCTTTGTAATATATTCTATAGAACCCGATGCTTGGTAATCTATTCTATAGAGCCCAATGCTTGGTAATCTATTCTATAGAGCCCAATGCTTGGTAATCTATTCTATAGAGCCCAATGCTTGGTAATGTATTCTATAGAACCCAATGCTTGGTAATGTATTCTATAGAACCCAATGCTTGGTAATATATTCTATAGAACCCAATGCTTGGTAATGTACTCTATAGAACCCAATGCTTGGTAATGTACTCTATAGAACCCAATGCTTGGTAATGTATTCTATAGAACCCAATGCTTGGTAATGTACTCTATAGAACCCAATGCTTGTTAATGTACTCTATAGAACCCAATGCTTGGTAATGTACTCTATAGAACCCAATGCTTGTTAATGTATTCTATAGAACCCAATGCTTGGTAATGTACTCTATAGAACCCAATGCTTGGTAATGTACTCTATAGAACCCAATGCTTTGTAATCTGTTCTATAGAACCCAATGCTTTGTAATCTGTTCTATAGAACCCAATGCTTGGTAATGTATTCTATAGAACCCAATGCTTGGTAATGTACTCTATAGAACCCAATGCTTTGTAATCTGTTCTATAGAACCCAATGCTTTGTAATCTGTTCTATAGAACCCAATGCTTGGTAATGTATTCTATAGAACCCAATGCTTGGTAATGCACAACAATACTAGTCATTCAGTTGAGGCTCTTATCCAGACAAACTTCTCTTTCACCGTCTCTATCACATACACGTATACGCACGCACGTACATACGCACGCACACACACATGCACGCACGCACACACGCACGCACGCACGCACGCATGCACGCACGCACGCACACACACACACACACACACACACACACACACACACACACACACACACACACACACTGCAGGGGTGAAACAGTGAAATGTGGGCATCCACCCAGCAATGCATCAATCAACGGATTGCTCTTTAGTAAACAAGAGCTGACTTACTGCCACACATAAATAATGAGAGAGATTGGCTGACACTCTAAGGTATCAGGCGCATTTCAACTCAGTCAATTCAAGAATTTTATTGAAATTCTTTACGAAAAACTTTATCGGGGGAAAATAGGAGAGCCATTTAATTTGATGAATGATTTTTCTCTAACTGTAATGAACTTGACCCCAGCCCTGCACAAAGCTACAGCTCCACTTACTCTACACCAGGTCTCACCCACTGCTGTTTCACGCCTGTACCAAGCATTCAGTGCTATGAAAATAACAACTTCTCTTTGTCTGGGGATAATAATTGAGGGATATACAGTGCCTTCGGAAAGTATTCACACCCCTTGACTTTTTCCACTTTTTGTTGTGTTTCAGCCTGAATTTAAAATAGATTGAATTTAGTTATTTTTCTCACTAGCCTACACACAATAGTCTGTGCAAAGCTGTCATCAAGGCAAAGGGTGGCTATATTTTGATTTGTTTAACACTTTTGTGGTTACTACATGACGTTTGACTGGTACTGTATATATATATATATAACGTTTGACTGGTACTGTATATATATATATATAACGTTTGACTGGTACTGTATATATATAACGTTTGACTGGTACTGTATATATATATATATAACGTTTGACTGGTACTGTATATATATATATATAACGTTTGACTGGTACTGTATATATATAACGTTTGACTGGTACTGTATATATATATATATATAACGTTTGACTGGTACTGTATATATATATATATATATAACGTTTGACTGGTACTGTATATATATAACGTTTGACTGGTACTGTATATATATATATATAACGTTTGACTGGTACTGTATATATATATATATAACGTTTGACTGGTACTGTATATATATAACGTTTGACTGGTACTGTATATATATATATATATAACGTTTGACTGGTACTGTATATATATATATATAACGTTTGACTGGTACTGTATATATATATATATATATAACGTTTGACTGGTACTGTATATATATATATATATAACGTTTGACTGGTACTGTATATATATATATATATATATATATATATATATATATATATATATATATATATATATATATATATATATATAACGTTTGACTGGTACTGTATATATATATATATATAACGTTTGACTGGTACTGTATATATATATATATAACGTTTGACTGGTACTGTATATATATATATATATATAACGTTTGACTGGTACTGTATATATATATATATATAACGTTTGACTGGTACTGTATATATATATATATATATATATATATATATATATATATATATATATATATATATATATATATATATATATATATATATATATATATAACGTTTGACTGGTACTGTATATATATATATATATATATATATATATATATATATATATATATATATATACGTTTGACTGGTACTGTATATATATATATATATAACGTTTGACTGGTACTGTATATATATATATATATATAACGTTTGACTGGTACTGTATATATATAACGTTTGACTGGTACTGTATATATATATATATATATATATATATATATATATATAACGTTTGACTGGTACTGTATATATATAACGTTTGACTGGTACTGTATATATATATATATATAACGTTTGACTGGTACTGTATACATATAACGTTTGACTGGTACTGTATATATATATATATATATATAACGTTTGACTGGTACTGTATATATATAACGTTTGACTGGTACTGTATATATATATATATATATATATATATATATATATATATATATATATATATATATATATATATATATATATATAACGTTTGACTGGTACTGTATATATATATATATATATATATATAACGTTTGACTGGTACTGTATATATATATATATATATATATAACGTTTGACTGGTACTGTATATATATATATAGATAACGTTTGACTGGTACTGTATATATATAAAACGTTTGACTGGTACTGTATATATATATATATAACGTTTGACTGGTACTGTATATAGATAACGTTTGACTGGTACTGTATATATATATATATATATATATATATATATATATATATATATATATATATATATATATACGTTTGACTGGTACTGTATATAGATAACGTTTGACTGGTACTGTATATAGATAACGTTTGACTGGTACTGTATATATATATATATATATATATATATATATATATAACGTTTGACTGGTACTGTATATATATAACGTTTGACTGGTACTGTATATATATATATATATATAACGTTTGACTGGTACTGTATACATATAACGTTTGACTGGTACTGTATATATATATATATATATATATAACGTTTGACTGGTACTGTATATATATAACGTTTGACTGGTACTGTATATATATATATATATATATATATATATATATATATATATATATATATATATATATATATATATATATATAACGTTTGACTGGTACTGTATATATATATATAGATAACGTTTGACTGGTACTGTATATATATAACGTTTGACTGCTACTGTATATATATATAGATAACGTTTGACTGGTACTGTATATATATAACGTTTGACTGGTACTGTATGTAAATTAGATATTTCTGTACTTAATTTTCAATATATTTGCAAAACTGTCTAAAAATATGTTTTTACCTTGTCATTATGGGCTATTGTGTGTAGTTTGGTGAAATATTTAATATATTTAATACATTTTGAAATCAGGCTGTAATACTTTCTGAAGGCACTATAGGAGAGATGATGGAGGAAGATGGAGGGAGGATGTGAGGAGAGGACAGGGGAGGAAAGGAGAGGAGAGAAGAGAAGAGAAGAGGAGAGGAGAGGAGAGGAGAGGAGATCAAAGGAAATTAAAAGAGTGGAGGAAAGGAGAGGGTAGAAAATATCTTGAATAATTTTTATGAGAAGGTGATGGAAGTGTGGATAGAGCGATACGATAAGAAAAAGAGACATATAAACGGGTTGGCTGACAACTTCCCGAAAATGATCTGCACATCGATGTGGCTGGAAAGCGTGCGTTATTATGATCCTGAACGGTCAGTAAAACTAGCAACAATGACAAGAAGCTGCCATGTTGGGAACTGTAGGTGGCTCGTTTCAGCTCATTGCACTGTTTCTTTAAAAACACATGTTTATACAGTGCATTTGGAAATGATTCTGACACCTTGACATTTTTCCACATTTAATTACATTAAAGCCTTATTCTAAAATGGATTAAATAATTTTTTCCCTCATCAATGTACACATAATACCCCATAACAGATTTTTAGAAATGTTTGCAAATTTATTTCAAATAAAAAACAGAACATTATTTACACGAGTATTCAGACCCTTTGCTATGAGACTCGAAATTGAGCTCAGGTGCATCCTGTTTCCATTGATCATCCTTAAGCTGTTTCTTCAACTTGATTGGAGTCCACCTGTGGTAAATTCAATTGATTGGACATGATTTGGAAAGGCACACACCTGTCTCTATAAGGTCCTACAGTTGACAGTATATGTCAGAGCAAAACCAAGCCATTGAGGTTTAAGGAATTGTCCATACAGCCCCGAGACAGGATGGTGTCGAGGCTCAGATCTGGGAAAGGGTACCAAAACATTTCTGCAGAATGGAAGGTCCCCAAGAACACAGTGGCCTCCATCATTCTTAAATGGAAGAAGTTTGGAACCACTAAGATTCTTCCTAGAGCTGGCTGCCCATCCAATCTGAGCATTCAGGGGCGAAGGGCCTTGGTCAGGGAGGTGACCAAGAACCCAGTGGTCACTCTGACAGGAGCAAAGTACAGAGTACAGAGTGTACATTTTGTGTACATTGATGAGGGAAAAAAAATATGTAATCCATTGATCCTGACTAGTCTCTTGACTAGTCTTCCTCCCACCGTTCCCCCCTACGTGAAAACCTGCTCCAGAGTGGTCAGGACCTTAGACTGGCGCAAAGATTCACCTTCCAACAGGACAACGACCCTAAGAACAAAGCTAAGACAACGCAGGAGTGACTTCGGGACAAGTCTCTGAATGTTCTTGAGTGGCCCAGCTAGAGCCCGGACTTGAACCCAATCTAACATCTCTGGAGAGACCTGAAAATATCTGTGCAGCAACTCTCCCCATCCAACCTGACAGAGATTAAGAGGATCTGCAGAGAAGAATGGGAGAAACTCCCAAAATACAAGGTGTGCCAAGCTTGTAGCGCCATACCCAAGAAGACTCAAGGCTGTAATCGCTGCCAACGATGCTTCAACACAGTACTGAGTAAAGGGTCTGAATTCTTATGTAAGTGTAATATTTCAGCTTTTTATTTTTTATACATTTTGCAAACATTTCTAAAAACCTGTTTTTGCTTTGTCATTGAGGTGTGTAGATTGATGAGGGGGAAAAATATTTTTTATCCATTTTAGAATAAGGCTGTAATGTAACAAAAAGTCAAGGTGTCTGAATACTTTCTCTGTGTGTGTGTGTGTGTACTGAACAAACATATGAATGCAACATGTAAAGTGTTGATCCCATATTTCATGAGCTGAAAGAAAATATATCAGAAATGTTCCATATGAACAAAAAGCTTATGTCTCTCAAATGTTGTGAACAAATTAGTTTACATCCCTGTTAGTGAGCATTTCTCCTTTGCCAAGATTATCCATCTACCTGAGAGGTGTGGCATATCAAGAATCTGATTAAACCTCATAAGCATTGCACAGGTGAACCTTGTGCTAGGGACAATAAAAGTACACTCTAAAATGTGCAGTTTTGTCACACAACACAATGCCACAGATATCTAAAGTTTTGAGGGAGCATGCAATTGGCATGCTGACTGCAGGAATGTCCACCAGTGTTGTTGCCAGATGTTCATTTCTCTTTAATAATTTTCATCCAATGTCGCTTTTGAAAATTCAAGATACAACAATTAAGAAATAATATTACATGAGGGGTACCTAACAAAGGTCTTTGATGGTGGAGGTGGCATTTGACCAGCCCACTAGAGGTTATACAGTTGCACCATGCAGCTTAGCTGCAGATTTATCTAGAATAATAATGTTCAAAAAGTTCATTTTACAGGAAGAATTCAAATATATTTTTTAGAATTGCCTTTTTGGCAGCTGATAGGGCACACATGGACATTTTCAATTTCATCTAATCCAATAGATTGTCACAAGTATTTCCCAGTGGAAACAGATTAGGTGACACAGGTACATTTACCTCTATCAAGGTGTGAAGAAGGTATTTAACGTACAGTACCAGTCAAAAGTTTGGACACACCTACTCATTCAAGGGTTTTTCTTTATTTTTACTATTTTCGACATTGTAGAATAATAGTGAAAACATCAAATTGATGAAATAACACATGGAATCATGTAGTAACCAAGTATAAAAACAAATAAAAATATATTTTATAATTTGAGATTCTTCAGAGTAGCCACCCTTTGCCTTGATGACAGTTTGGCACACTCTTGGCCTTCTCTCAACCAGCTTCATGGCCCTTGAATGAGTAGGTGTATCCAAACTTTTGACTGGTACTGTATGAATAAACTACTCTGTTATTTATCATCACTCATCAACGTTAGAATTATAATTCCTAAAACCAGGTCTAAAGCATGGATTACACTTGAGGCCGATGCGATTTCCACAGAGTTGGGTATGGCTGCCTTTTCCTGTTACACTCCTTGCTTATGGAATAGTCTGCAGACTGAACTTAAACTTGAGACACTTGTCCCCCTGTCGCACATTTTAAATATTTATTTGAGGATTTGTATTTTTGTATTGTTTGTAACTGCTTCGGGTAATGCAAGTTATTGTGTTGTTTTATTTCACAAAGGTGTAATAATGTCCAGAGATCAGAGACCACTGGATATTCCCAAAACATATGTTCATAGGTCCCGACTAAACCAAGAGTGCAAGAGGGTCTGAATACTTATGTAAATAAGGTATTCATGATTTTTATTTTTAAGAAATTTGCACAAAAAAAAAACTGTTCTCGCTTTGTCATTATGGGATATTGTGTGTATATAAAAAATATTTAATACATTTTAGAATAAGGCTGTAACGTAACAAAATGTGGAAAAAGTCAAGGGGTCTGAATACTTTCCGAATGCCCAGTATAGATTTTTGTTTACAAACAGAGAATAAGAAATCTGATAGACTAATGTGTTTTATTAAAGCCTCAACGATAGAATGACATGCAGCCTGATTAGTGGGATTTAGACAGATTTTCAGAAATCTCAAATTGAATAAAAAGTCATATAATTCAAAATGATTTAGAGCCAGTCCACCAAATGGGTCAATGCACTGCAGGGTGTTCTGGGTCATTTGTCTTTCTTGCACAAGGTATACATTTCTTTGAAATATTGAAAAGGGGGGGGGGGGATGGGAAGCATATAAAACAATGTAAGCAAAGAAGAATGTTCATCTCAATCACTGAACATTCTACCCTGTGTAAGTGTAATGTGTAAGGGAGACCAATGGGCCGAGTCCTCTTTAACTTTCCCAATAGCAGATGAGCAATTGTCTTTAACATTAGGTGGAATATTGGGTGGATTTTGATCCCCAGTTAGGTGAAACCCATTGGATTTGATTGGAGAGTGAGTGTTGTGAGGAGAGAAGACTCCTCAGCTGCAGGATTTAGGGGTATTAATATGGACTTGGACCAATTTACCTTATATCCCAAAGAGAAACCAAAAGCCTCAAATAATTTAGGAGCATGAGGTATAGAGTTAGAAATATTTGAAAATAAATTTAGAACATCATCTGTATACAAGGAAATATAATGGACAGTACCTTTAATACTAATAGGACATACCTTTGGACTTAGTCTCAGACTAAGAGGCTCAAGAGACAAGGCAAATAGAATTGGGGATATTGGACAACCTTGTCTTGAGCCTCTTTGCACCCTCAACTGCGGAAAGGATCGTTACCAGTTAGAACTCGAGAAAAAGGCTCATTGTAGAGAGTTTGAATCATGTGAATGAAAGCCAAACCCAAAATGTCCATTATAAGCAGTCAAAATGTTCTGCATCAAGGGATGGCACTGCACAAAGATTCTTCCTGATAAGGCAAGGGCTGATTTCAAGGTTTTATTGCTAACATACAAAGCATTTTAAGGGCTTGCTCCTAACTATCTTTCCGATTTGGTCCTGCGAACATACCTACACTTGTACACTGCGGTCACAAGATGCAGGCCTCCTAATTGTCTCTAGAATTTTTAAGCAAACAGCTGGAGGCAGGGCTTTCTCCCATAGATCCATTTTTATGGAATGGTCTGCCTACCCATGTGAGAGACGCAGACTTGGTTATTGAAGACTCATCTCTTCAGTAGGTCCTATGATTGAGTGTAGTCTGGCCCAGGAGTGTGAAGTTGAACGGAGAGGCACTGGAGCAACGAACCACCCTTGCTGTCTCTGCCTGGCCGGTTCCCCTCTCTCCACTGGGATTCTCTGCCTCAAACCCTATTACAGTGGCTGAGTCACTGGCTTACTGGTGCTCTTCCATGCCGTCCCTAGGAGGGGTGTGTCACTTGAATGGGTTGAGTCACTGACGTAGTCTTCCTGTCTGGGTTGGCGCCCCCCCCCTTGGGTTGTGCCGTGGCGGAGCTCTTTGTGGGCTATACACGGCCTTGTCTCAGGATGGTAAGTTGGTGGTTGAAAATGTCCCTCTAGTGATGTGGGGGCTGTGCTTTGGCAATGTGGGTGGGGTTATATCCTGCCTGTTTGGCCCTGTCTGGGGGTATCATCGGACGGGGCCACAGTGTCTCCTGACCCCTCCTGTCTCAGCCTCCAGTATTTATGCTGGAGTAGTAGACTGCAACTCCTCCCCCTTTGGCAGTTCTATCTTGATGGAAGATGTTATAGTTGGGTATGGAAATCTCTGAATTTTTGGTGGCCTTCCTGAGCCAGGATTCAGACACGGCAAAGACATCAGGGTTAGCAGAGTGTGCTAAAGCAGTGAGTAAAACAAACTTAGGGAGGAGGCTTCCGATGTCGACATGCATGAAACCAAGGCTTTTTCGATCACAGAAGTCAACAAATGCGGGGGCCTGGGGACAAGCAGGGCCTGGCTTTACCTTCACATCACCCGCGGAACAGAGAAGGCGTAGTATGAGGGTGCGGCTAAAGGCTATCAAAACTGGTCGCCTGGAGTGTTGGGGACAGAGAATAAGAGGAGCAGGTTTCTGGGCATGGTAGAATATATTCAGGGCATAATGCGCAGACAGGGGTATGGCGGCGTGCGGGTACAGCGGAGGTAAGCCCAGGCACTGGGTGATGATGAGAGAGGTTGTATCTCTGGACATGCTGGTTGTAATGGGTGAGGTCACCGCATGTGTGGGAGGTGGGACAAAGGAGGTATCAGGGGTATGAAGAGTGGAACTAGGGGCTCCATTGTGAACTAAAACAATGATAACTAACCTGAACAACAGTATACAAGGCATATTGACATTTGAGAGAGACATACAGCGAGGCATACAGTAATCACAGGTGTTGAATTGGGAAAGCTAGCTAAAACAGTAGGTGAGACAACAACAGCTAATCAGCTAGCACAACAACAGCAGTTAAAATGGCATTGACTAGGCAACGGGGCCGACAGAAAACAAACAAGCAGAATGGAGTACCGTGATTAATGGACAGTCCAGCGTGCATCAGCTATGTAGCCAAGTGATCAGTGTCCAGGGGGCAGCGGTGGATGGGGTAGGGAAGCTGGACTGGCGAGTGTTATCCAGGTTAAAAAACTAACAATGACAAAATAGCTTGTAGCTAGTTAGCTGGTTAGCTTCTGGAGGTTCTTGAGTGTGTTCTAAAAATTAAAAATAATAGCGATTCCGTATCACATTGGGTGAGGCAGGTTTC
The DNA here is from genome assembly GCF_021184085.1 of Oncorhynchus gorbuscha. Taxonomy (NCBI): domain Eukaryota; kingdom Metazoa; phylum Chordata; class Actinopteri; order Salmoniformes; family Salmonidae; genus Oncorhynchus; species Oncorhynchus gorbuscha. Next base: position 36,596,459 of record NC_060194.1, on the reverse strand, counting down.
CGGAAGGTATAAACAAATTAAAAATCGAAAGGAGATAGAAAGTAAATATGGGTCCAATGAGTGTTTGGGACGCGGCGATGCAGACGGTTAGCAGGCCTGTGCTAACAAGCTAACAGTTGGTAGGCCGGGGGTAAACAAGGTAGCAGTTAGCGGACCAGGGCTAAACAAGCTAGCAGTTAGCAGGCCGAATTAGCAAGCAAGGAGATAGCAAGGGCTAGAGAGTTAGCCTTTGGGGGACGTCGCGATGGGGTGAGTCTGTTTATTCCTCTTCATGCGGTGACATCGATAGGCCGGTCGTGGGCCCGGGTATTGTAGCCCAGGAGTATGCTACGGTGGTAAGCACAAGTGCTCTGGCCGGGCTAGCTTCAAGCTAAGTGGGTGGAAACGCTAGCCAGGAGTAATAATCCGGGGTTGCGGTTTAGCTAGATAGCTAGTTGTGAAGATCCAGCTGAAAAATGTTCCGTTTGCGGTGGGAATCCGGGGATAAAAAATAAATAGGTCCGTTATGCTCTGGTTAGCGTCGCGTTGTTCGAACTGGTGAGAGCTTTCCGAGCTAAAGGTTAGCTGATGACCGGTTAGCTGAAGACCGCTAGCATAGCTGGTGGTTAGCTGGCTAGCTTCAGTTGAGGGGTTCCGGTTCCTAAGTAAATATAAATACTTTAGGAAAAAAATGGCTACATTGGGTGAGGCGGGTTGCAGGAGAGTATTTGGAAGCTTAGGTTTAGCAAACTGTTTTTAAAGATATGCGAAGAAAAATATGTAAAAACGAAAAAGAAACAATATATACAAGGGACACGACACGACAGGACGACTTACTGCTACGCCATCTTGGGAGCTTAAAGCATGATGACTCCTTGTTGTCCCCAGTCCACCTGGCCATGCTGCTGCTCCAGTTTCAACTGTTCTGCCTGTGGCTATGGAACCCTAACCTGTTCACTGTGATTAATATTATTTAACCATGCTGGTCATTTGTGAACATTTGAACATCTTGGCCATGTTCTGTTGTAATCTCCACCTGGCAAAGCCAGAAGAGGACTGGCCACCCCTCATAGCCTGGTTCCTCTCTAGGTTTCTTCCTAAGTTTTGGCCTATCTAGGGAGTTTTTCCTAGCCACCGTGCTTCTACACCTGCATTGCTTGCTGTTTGGGGTTTTATGCTGGGTTTCTGTACAGCACTTTGAGATATCAGCTGATGTAACAAGGGCTATATAAATACATTTGATTTGATTTGGATGATTCTTTGGTCACCGAGCTGAATCGATAATATCAAAAAGACATTGGATATTATCGGAGGCAAGTCTGCCTCTCATGAAATCTGTCTGATCAAAATGGACCAAACCATGAACATGCTTCTCCAATCTCTTTGCCAGGACTTTGGAATAGATTTTAAAATCGCTGTTCAAAAGTGCTATAGGCCTATATCTTGAGTATTCAAGAGGGTCCTTAACCTTCTTAATATGAAGAAGACAAATTAGGACTGTTTTTTGGGTCCCGGTGGGTCACAATTTTAAAGAGTAGTTTTAATTTAAAAGTAATGGTCCAGTTGAGTTTGAGTTTATTTTTGTTTTTACAGGGACAGTGCACATTAATCAACGTTTCAGTAAAAGTGCCGGTTTTAGCCAGCCGGCTAATTTTCAACCGCAGTCCCTGGGCAGGTTATTAAAAACAATTACAATATAGACAATAGGACAAGCAAGACATAGTATACAGACAGAGCAACATAGGACAAGCAAGACGTAGCATACAGACAGAGAAACATAGAACAAAAAGCAATTAAATCCCACTGAGCTAACAGGAGTTCTGGCGGGATATCGTCCAGGCCTGAGGACATTCTTTCTGCGTAGATAAGGCGGCCAATTTCATTTCATTTCATTGGATAATCATGGGAAATTCAAGTTCTTCGGTTTGTTGTGACGAGAGATATATCTCAAGTCGTTAAGATAAAAGGTTATTAGACAAGGATGGATTGGGTTTGTAAAGATTAGAGTAACATTTAGAAAACACCTGTTAACTGTAATCTGTGAGGGTGAAGAGCATAAGGTTCCTTTGGTGGTGTCGATAGAGACGTTCAAATTGTTTAAGCTTGAGCACCAAAAGCCCACCATACCCATCTGCATTTTCATAATTTGGTTGTCTAGTATTTATTTATTTTATTTTCTTAGGGGGTAGATCAGCTTTAATGTTGCAGATAGATTGCGGCTTCTATCAATGTAGCTGTCTGCATCATTTTAACCAATCCCCCCCATACATAGTTTTTTTCTAATTATATACACTGCTCAAAAAAATTAAGGGAACACTAAAATAACACATCCTAGATCTGAATGAATGAAATATTCTTATTAAATACTTTTTTTCGTTACATAGTTGAATGTGCTGACAACAAAATCACACAAAAATTATCAATGGAAATCAAATTGATCAACCCATGGAGGTCTGGATTTGGAGTCACACTCAAAATTAAAGTGGAAAACCACACTACAGGCTGATCCAACTTTGATGTAATGTCTTTAAAACAAGTCAAAATGAGGCTCAGTAGTGTGTGTGGCCTCCACATGCCTGTATGACCTCCCTACAACGCCTGGGCATGCTCCTGATGAGGTGGCAGATTGTCTCCTGAGGGATTTCCTCCCAGACCTGGACTAAAAGCATCCGCCAACTCCTGGACAGTCTGTGGTGCAACGTGGCATTGGTGGATGGAGCGAGACATGATGTCCCAGATGTGCTCAATTGGATTCAGGTCTGGGGATCGGGCGGGCCAGTCCATAGCATCAATGCCTTCCTCTTGCAGGAACTGCTAACACACTCCAGCCACATGAGGTCTAGCATTGTCTTACATTTTGAGGAACCCAGGGCCAACCGCACCAGCATATGGCCTCACAAGGGGTCTGAGGATCTCATCTCGGTACCTAATTGCAGTCAGGCTACCTCTGGTGAGCACATGGAGGGCTGTGCGGCCCCCCAAAGAAATGCCACCCCACACCATGACTGACCCACCGCCAAACCGGTCATGCTGGAGGATATTGTAGAGTGCAGAACGTTCTCCACGGCATCTCCAGACTGTCACGTCTGTCACATGTGCTCAGTGTGAATCTGCTTTCATCTGTGAAGAGCACAGGGCGCCAGTGGTGAATTTGCCAATCTTGGTGTTCTCTGGCAAATGCCAAATGTCCTGCACGGTGTTGGGCTGTAAGCACAAACCCCACCTGTGGACGTCGGGCCCTCATACCACCCTCATGGAGTCTGTTTGACCCAAGTGCAGCTGTTGAACTTTTTGAGGATCTGAGGACCCATGCCAAATCTTTTCAGTCTCCTGAGGGGGAACATGTGTTGTCGTGTGCTCTTCACAACTGTTCTGGTATGCTTGGACCATGATAGTTTGTTAGTGATGTGGACACCACGGTACTTGAAACTCTCGAACCGCTCTACTACAGCCCCATCAATGTTAATTGGGGCCTGTTCGGCCGCCCACCTCCTGTAGTCCACGATCATCACCTTTGTCTTGCTCACATTGAGGTAGAGGTTGTTGTCCTGAAACCACAGTGCCAGGTCTCTGACCTCCTCCCTATAGGCTGTCTCATCGTTGTCCGTGATCAGGCCTACCACTGTTGTGTCGTCAGCAAACTTAATGATGGTGTTGGTGTCGTGCTTGGCCACGCAGTCGTGGGTGAACAAGGAGTACAGGAGGGGACTAAGCACGCACCCCTGAGGGTCCTCGGTGTTGAGGATCAGTGTGGCAGATGAGTTGTTACCTACCCTTACCACTTGAGGGTGGCCCGTCAGGAAGTCCAGGATCCAATTGCAGAAGGATGTGTTTAGTCCCAGGGTCATTAGCTTAGTAATGAGCTTTGTGTGCACTATGGTGTTGAAGGCTGTAGTCAATGAGCAGCATTCTCACATAGGTGTTCCTTGTCCAGGTGGGAAAGGGCACTGTGGATTTTGACTGTGATTGCGTCATCTGTGGCTCTTTTGTGGCGGTATGCAAATTGACCGGCCTTTCAAAGCACTTCATGGCTACCAATGTGAGTGCTACGGTGCAGTAGTCATTTAGGCAGGTTACCTTCGCATTCTTGGGCATGCTTGAAGCATGTGGGTATTACAGATTCAGTCAGGGACAGGTTGAAAATGTCAGTGAAGACACTTGCCAGTGGGTCCGCGAATGCTCTGAATCCACGTCCTGGTAATCTGTCTGGCCCCGCGGCCTTGTGAATGTTGACCTGTTTAAAGGTCTTGCTCACATCGGCTATGAAGAGTGTGATCACACAGTCATCCGGAACAGCTGGTGCTCTCATGCATGCTTCAGTGTTGCTTGCTTCAAAGCGAGCAGAAAAGGCATTTAGCTCGTCTGGTAGGCTCGCGTCACTGGGCAGCTCCCGGCTGGGTTTCCCTTTGTAGTCCGTAATAGTTTTCAAGCCCTGCCACATCCAACGAGCGTCAGAGCGAGTGTAGTATGATTCAATCTTAGTCCTGTACTGACGCATTGGCCGTTCGATGGTTCGTCTAAGGGCATAATGGGATTTCTTATAAGCGTCCGGATTAGTGTCCAGATATGTACACACTGTCACCGTGGGGACGACGTCGTCATTGCACTTATTGATGAAGCCAGTGACTGAGGTGATATACTCCTCAATGCCATTGGATGGATCACGGGACAAATTCCAGTCTGTGCTAGCAAAACAGTCCTGTGGCGTAGCATCTCCGTCATCTGTGTCACTTCCATATTGAGTGAGTCACTAGTACACTAATAGTTTTTGCTTGTAAACAGGAACTAGGAGGATAGAATTATGGTCAGATTTGCCAAATGGAGGGCGAGGGAAAGCTTTGTATGCGTCTCTGAGTGAGGAGTAAAGGTGCTCTAGAGTTTTTTTCTCCTCTGGTTGCCCATGTGAGATGCTGGTAGAAATGAAGTAAAACGTATTTAAGTTTGCCTGCATTAAAGTTCCCGGCCACGAGGATCACCGCTTCTGGATGAGCATTTTCTTGTTTTCTTATGGCCTTATACAGCTTGTTGAGTGCAGTCTTAGTGCCAGCATCGGTTTGTGGTGGTAAAAGGACGGCTACGAATAATATATATGAGAACTCTCATGGTTGATAGTGGGGTCTACAACTTATCATAAGGTACTTTACCTCAGGCGAGCAATACCTCAACACTTCTTTAATATTAGATATCGTGCACCAGTAGTTATTAGCAAATAGACGTACACCTCCACCCCTCGTCTTACCAGACCTTGCTGCTCTGTCTTGCCGATGCACAGAAAACACAGCCAGCTCTATGTTATCCGTGTCGTCGTTCTGCCACGAATCTGTGAAACATATTACAGTTTTTAATGTCCCGTTGATAGAATAGTCTCGACTGTAGATCATCCAGTTTGTTTTCCAGTGATTGCACGTTGGCCAGTAGAACCGATTGTAATGGCGATTTACTCACTAACCTCTGTATCCTCGCAAGGCACCCCAACCTTCTCCCTTGGTGTCTCTGCCTTTTCTTAATGCGAAGGACAGGGATTTGGGCCTGTTCTCCGGATGTTAGTGTATCCTTCGCATCAGACTCATTAAAGAAAAACTCTTCATCCAGCTCGAGGTGAGTAATCGCTGTTCTGATGTCCAAAAGCACTTTTCAGTCATAAGAGACGGAAGTAGCAACTTTATGTACAAAACAAGTTACAAGCAAGGCGAAAAAACAAACAAAATAGCACAGTTGGTTCGGAGCCCGTAAAAAGGCAGCCATCCCCTCCGGCGCCATTATTTCCTCACACAGGAAGCTGTGTAGGTTCTAGTCTAGGGACTTGGCATCTCTCATCTGCACAACTCTCTGTTGGCTGGGCTCCCTGCTTGTGCCATCAAACACCTGCAACTTATTCAGAATGCAGCAGCCTGCCTGGTGTTCAACCGCTCTAAGTTCTCCCTTGTCAACACACTCCCACGCACACACCACAGACTTCAAGTCGAAGCTAGGATCATCTTCAACAGCCTGGTCCCTGCCCATCTTTCGAAAGAGTTGTAGAGTTTCTTAATAAATTACTCTCACTTCTCTTTTCCTACTAGCACTGACCTTGCTGATAAATACTTTGTTGAGCAAAAATGTACTTGATACAATTGTAATATGTGTTGTCTCAACTAGCTATCTTAAGATGAATGCACTAACTGTAAGTCACTCTGGATAACAGCGTCTGTTAAATTACTCAAATGTAAATGTCTTGTTTGGAGTTGCTTTGACTGATGTCATGTCTATGCTAATATGGCAAATATTCACTAGTTAGCTAACCAACAACTGTAACTACAGTATGTATTTGAAAGACAAGTGCTCATTGTGCAAATGTATTTCTGTTTTGAATAAACATTTAGAGACTAAGTATAGTTTACAGTCTAAGCCAACCCCGTCATTTTGCCTCATAGTTGCTAAACAACCAACCCGTCTATAAGAGCTCAATATTTATGTTCACATCATATTGATTCACTTCAGTAATCCCCGTCCTCCCTATCATGTTCCTCCCTCCTCCCTATCATGTCTCTCCCCTCCTCCCTATCGTCTCTCCCCTCCTCCCTATCATGTCTCTCCCCTCCTCCCTATCATGTCTCTCCCCTCCTCCCTATCATGTCTCTCCCCTCCTCCCTATCATGTCTTTCCCCTCCTCCCTATCATGTCTCTCCCCTCCTCCCTATCATGTCTCTCCCCTCCTCCCAATCATGTCTCTCCCCTCCTCCCTATCATGTCTCTCCCTCCTCCCTATCATGTCTCTCCCCTCCTCCCTATCATGTTCCTCCCTCCTCCCTATCATGTTCCTCCCTCCTCCCTATCATGTCTCTCCCCTCCTCCCTATCATGTTCCTCCCTCCTCCCTATCATGTCTCTCCCCTCCTCCCTATCATGTTCCTCCCTATCATGTTCCTCCCTCCTCCCTATCATGTCTCTCCCCTCCTCCCTATCATGTCTCTCCCCTCCTCCCTATCATGTCTCTCCCCTCCTCCCTATCATGTCTCCCCCCTCCTCCCTATCATGTCTCTCCCTCCTCCCTATCATGTCTCTCCACTCCTCCCTATCATGTCTCTCCCCTCCTCCCTATCATGTCTCTCCCCTCCTCCCTATCATGTTCCTCCCTCCTCCCTATCATGTCTCCCCCTCCCTCCCTATCATGTCTCTCCCTCCTCCCTATCATGTCTCTCCCCTCCTCCCTATCATGTCTCTCCCCTCCTCCCTATCATGTTCCCCCTCCTCCCTATCATGTTCCCCCTCCTCCCTATCATGTTCCTCCCCTCCTCCCTATCATGTCTCTCCCCTCCTCCCTATCATGTCTCTCCCCTCCTCCCTATCATGTCTCTCCCCTCCTCCCTATCATGTTCCTCCCCTCCTCCCTATCATGTTCCTCCCTCCTCCCTATCATGTCTCTCCCCTCCTCCCTATCATGTCTCTCCCCTCCTCCCTATCATGTTCCTCCCTCCTCCCTATCATGTCTCTCCCCTCCTCCCTATCATGTCTCTCCCTTCCTCTCTATCATGTCTCTCCCCTCCTCCCTATCATGTTCCTCCCCTCCTCCCTATCATGTCTCTCCCTCCTCCCTATCATGTTCCTCCCTCCTCCCTATCATGTTCCTCCCTCCTCCCTATCATGTCTCTCCCTTCCTCCCTATCATGTCTCTCCCCTCCTCCCTATCATGTTCCTCCCCTCCTCCCTATCATGTCTCTCCCTCCTCCCTATCATGTTCCTCCCTCCTCCCTATCATGTTCCTCCCTCCTCCCTATCATGTCTCTCCCTTCCTCTCTATCATGTCTCTCCCCTCCTCCCTATCATGTTCCTCCCCTCCTCCCTATCATGTCTCTCCCTCCTCCCTATCATGTTCCTCCCTCCTCCCTATCATGTCTCTCCCCTCCTCCCTATCATGTCTCTCCCCTCCTCCCTATCATGTTTCTCCCTCCTCCCTATCATGTCTCTCCCCTCCTCCCTATCATGTCCCTCCCTCCTCCCTATCATGTCTCTCCCCTCCTCCCTATCATGTCTCTACCCTCCTCCCTAACATGTTCCTCCCCTCCTCCCTATCATGTCTCTACCCTCCTCCCTAACATGTCCCTCCCCTCCTCCCTATCATGTCTCTCCCCTCCTCCCTATCATGTCTCTCCCCTCCTCCCTATCATGTTCCTCCCTCCTCCCTATCATGTCTCTCCCCTCCTCCCTATCATGTTCCCCCTCCTCCCTATCATGTTCCCCCTCCTCCCTATCATGTCTCTCCCCTCCTCCCTATCATGTCTCTCCCCTCCTCCCTATCATGTTCCTCCCTCCTCCCTATCATGTCTCTCCCCTCCTCCCTATCATGTCTCTCCCCTCCTCCCTATCATGTCTCTCCCCTCCTCCCTATCATGTCTCTCCCCTCCTCCCTATCATGTTCCTCCCTCCTCCCTATCATGTCTCTCCCTCCTCCCTATCATGTCTCTCCCCTCCTCCCTATCATGTCTCTCCCCTCCTCAATATCATGTTCCTCCCTCCTCCCTATCATGTCTCTCCCCTCCTCCCTATCATGTTCCTCCCTCCTCCCAATCATGTCGCCCTTCCTCCCTATCATGTCCCCCCCTCCTCCTTCCTCCCTCCCTCCCACTATCATGTCCTCCATCCCCCTATCATCTCCCCTCCTCCCTCCCCTATCATGTCCCCCTCCTCCTACCTCCCTCCCACTCTCATGTCCTCCATCCCCCTATCATGTAACCCCTCCTCCCTCACCCTATCATGTTCCCCTCTCCTCTCTCCTCCCTCCCCCTATCATGTCCCCCCTCCTCCTCTCTCCTCCCTACCTCCATTCCCCACCCTCCCTCAGAAACAGTAATTGGAGAGACAGTAAGGAACATTGAAAGGTACATAGATTCGTTGCTAAGTTAATAAGCAGTTATTGGATGCATGCACACATACACATTGTAAACTGAAGAGAGATAAATGAGCGAAAGCAATCAGAGTGACATCAGATTGCATGGGAATGATGTAGGGGGAGGGGAGATTACTGGAAATTGTGGGGCATATTGGTGTTGATCCCCCTAGGAGAAGGTACCCTCAGATTGAATGATGGAATAGAGGTTATGTGATGGTTCACAAGCCTTTCGAACTACACTGAAACAAAAATATAAACGCAACATGCAACAATTTCAAAGATTTTAGAGTTCATATAAGAAAATCTGTCAATTTAAATAAATTCATTTGGCCCTAATTGACGGATTTCACATGACTGGGAATACGGATATGCATCTGTTGGTCACAGATACAGTACCTTAAAAAAAAGGTTGGACTGTGGATCAGAAAATCAGCCAGTATCTGCTGTGACCACCATTTGCTGTGACCACCAGTGTGACACATTGCCTTCGCATAGAGTTGATCAGGCTGTTGATTGTGACCTGTGGAATGTTGTCCCACTCCTCTTCAATGGCTGTGCTGGTTATTGGCGGGAACTGGAGGATGCTATCGTACACTAATATCCAGAGCATCCCATACATGCTCAATGGGTGACATGTCTGGTGAGTATGCAGGCCATTGAATAACTGCAACATTTCCAACTTCCAGGAATTGTGTACAGATCCTTGTGACATGGGGCCGTGCATTATCATGCTAAAAAATGTAGCGGTGGCGATGGATGAATGGTACGACAATGGGCCTAAGGATCTCGTCACGGTATCTCTGTACATTCAGTGTAGCGGGGTGCGTAATGGGCGGCAGAGAAGTCAGGCGCAGGAGAGCAAAACTTGGTAATAACCAGAGATTTATTAAGCAAAACCAACGGCATCAGAACAACAAGATTAAATGGACCCAAAACAACCCGTCGTGCACAAGCACTACAATAAACAATCCCACACAAAGACATGGGGGAGAACAGAGGGTTAAATACACAACAAGTAAATGAGGGGATTGAAACCAGGCGTGTGGAAAAACAAGACAAAACAAATGGAAAATGAAAAGTGGATAGACGATGGCTAGAAGACCGGCGACGCCGAGCGCTGAGCGCCGCCCGAACAAGGAGAGGACCCGACTTCGGCGGAAGTCGTGACATTCAGATTGCCATCGATAAAATGCAATTGTATTCGTTGTCCGTAGCGTATGCCTGCCCATACCATAACGCCACTGCCACCATGGGGCACTCTGTTCACAACATTGACATCAGCAAACCGCTCACCCAAATGATGCCGTACACACTATCTCCCATCTGCCCAGTAAAGTTGAAATGGTACAGTTGAAACCGGGATTGATCCGTGAAGAGCAGACCTCCAGCGTCTCCAGCCATCGAAGGTGATCATTTCCCCCTGAAGTCGGTTATGATGCCGAGCTGCAGTCAGGTCAAGACCCAGGTGAGGACTACGAGCACGCAGATGAGCTTCCCTGAGATGGTTTCTGACCGTTTGAGCAGAAATTCTTCAGTTGTGCAAACCAACAGTTTCATCAGCTGCCCGGGTGGCTGGTCTCAGATGATCCCGCAGGTGAAGAAGTCGGATGTGGTCTGCTGTTGTCTGCTGTTGTGAAGCCAGTTGGATGTACTGCCAAATTCTCCAAAATGACATTGGAGGCGGCTAAATTAAATTCTCTGGCAACAGCTCTGATGGACATTCCTGTGGTCAGCTTTCCAATTGCATGCTCTCTCAAAACTTGAGACATCTGTGGCATTGTGTTGTGTGACAAAACTGCACATTTTAGAGTGGCCTTTTATGTAGTGATCATGCTGTTTAATCAGCTTCTTGATATGTCACACATGTCAGATGGGAGTAGATTTTGTGCATATGTGCAAATTTCCGGGATCTATTATTTCAGCTCATGAAACATGGGACCAACACGTTACATGTTGCGTTTATATTTCTGTTCAGTGTAGCTCATTGAAGCCTACTGATGATGAATCACACGTACACGCACGCACACACACACACACAAACACACACACACACACACAGATGCACACAAACACAAACAGGCACACACAAACCAAAACACACAAACACACACACACAAACACACACAAACACACACACACACATGCACAAACACACACATGCACAAACACACACAGACACAAACACACACACAAACACACAAAACACACATACACACACACAAAGACACACACAAAGACACACATACACAAACACACACACACACACAGACAGACGCAGACAGACGCACACACACACAAACACACACTGACACACACACATAGACACACACAGACACACACACATACTGCAACAACTCACTAATTAAGCCCCATCATTAGGCAGGTTATTGATCTTTGAGATCCCTCTCCAGATCTGGGCCAACGGCAGTATATATATCGCACAACACTACTGGCTATCGACGATAGGTCTAGGAGAGTTTATAGACCACTTTTGGCTATCAATGGTCCTAGGTCAGGAGTTATATCACAACAGGTGATTGGTTTTCAATGTGAAATAGGGACAGGGCTATTGTGCTGATCCCTTTGATATCTGGATCTGCTATAAATTAGTTTAGGGAAGAATGGGGCTAAGAAAAAAAGAGATATAAATAGATGTGTATGTTCAAGTATTTGTTCCATCCCTCCCTCCTGAAGGGTGTAATGACGTGACAGTGACATGGTTTCTACAGTAACCAGCTGTGGGATTCCATGATGTAATGAGAGTGACAGTGAAATGTCATACACACATCATTTTATCTAAAGCAGCTTAGTCATGCATGTCTTTTCGTATGGGTGGCCCGTTCAGCACTGGGAATGTGGAGATCAGGGTTAACTTCTTGCAAAATCAAGCTTCTCTTGGTAATAGCAGAGATCCCTCCTAGATCAAGAGCCTTTCTTTGATTGGTCTTCCCATGTTCATTGTTCTTCTTCTGAGGATTTTATATGGCAGTTGGCAACCAAGTTTAAGGTATATTACCGCCATTGGGGACCTCATTCACCTTTCAATATACCAGTGTGGGTATATGCTTGTAAAAACAATGAGTAGATGGGTTCGGCGGGACAAGGTCTACTAGTATCAATAGCTGCATTACTTCTCTTTATGAAAAAAAATGCTACAAAACAAGCTAATGCCTCCATTTAAAGGAAGAAGGTAGGACTCCATTCATCACAAACAGGGTTGGTTGTTTAGGAAGTATTGGCCTGTGGCATGAAGAGGGCAGCAGCAATGAAGGCTCTCCATTTCTGTTGGAGCTCAGCATCTTCTCCATCGTGCACCGTGATGTTGGAGCTCAGCATCTTCTCCATCGTGCACCGTGATGTTGGAGCTCAGCATCTTCTCCATCGTGCACCATGATGTTGGAGCCCAGCATCTTCTCCATCGTGCACCATGATGTTGGAGCTCAGCATCTTCTCCATCGTGCACCATGATGATGGAGCTCAGCATCTTCTCCATCGTGCACCGTGATGATGGAGCTCAGCATCTTCTCCATCGTGCACCGTGATGATGGAGCTCAGCATCTTCTCCATCGTGCACCGTGATGTTGGAGCTCAGCATCTTCTCCATCGTGCACCGTGATGTTGGAGCTCAGCATCTTCTCCATCGTGCACCGTGATGTTGGAGCTCAGCATCTTCTCCATCGTGCACCGTGATGTTGGAGCTCAGCATCTTCTCCATCGTGCACCGTGATGTTGGAGCTCAGCATCTTCTCCATCGTGCACCGTGATGTTGGAGCTCAGCATCTTCTCCATCGTGCACCGTGATGTTGGAGCTCAGCATCTTCTCCATCGTGCACCGTGATGTTGGAGCTCAGCATCTTCTCCATCGTGCACCGTGATGTTGGAGCTCAGCATCTTCTCCATCGTGCACCGTGATGTTGGAGCTCAGCATCTTCTCCATCGTGCACCGTGATGTTGGAGCTCAGCATCTTCTCCATCGTGCACCGTGATGTTGGAGCTCAGCATCTTCTCCATCGTGCACCGTGATGTTGGAGCTCAGACTGCCATTGTGTCTTGGGCCTCCCCCTCTTTCGTCTACCTTCAATGGTCCAATGGGAAGCTCTTCTTGAAATGGAGTCTGTATTTTTTTTTAGAACGTGCCCAACTGTGTCTCTTGAGAGTACTGTCCAAAGCTTTCTCTATTAGTCTGAGAAGGTGTCTGATATTTACAAAACCACGAAAGGCCTATGATCTGCATGTTTACTGTGTAAGGCTCAGCCATTTCACACACACCATTGCATTTTATAACAAAATGTAGGCATGCCTTCTCTGACCACTAGAATGTCCCAACACTGGTTTATATTTGTGTATAAGGCAGTTTTACAGAGGTAGGTTACTTTAAAAATGTAATCCGTTACAGATACTAGTTACAGTTACTAGTTAATCAGTAATGTAACTTTTGGATTACCCAAACTCAGTAACGTAATTGGATTACATTCCATTACTTTTAGATGACTTTCCCCTTAAGAGACATTAGAAGAAGGCAAAAATGTATGTTACCAATTGAACGACATCTATTGCAGGATAAATCAATGTTAAAGTTTACATAGCTGGCCATATATGGATGTTAAATTTTACTTTATGGGTTGGTTATGTAGACTTCTTCTAACCCATCACGTTCTACTACACATAATAATATGATTAAATTATATCTTTACATTAAAAACCAAAGTCTATCAGAATTCCAGTGTTTCCATTAAATATTATACCCCTTGATCTTCAGGAATAGGACTTGAAAATTTGGAAGTATAGATTAGCCAAATTGGAATAACGATGGACTGTCGTTTATCATTGCTTATTTCCGCTATTTTTGCCATTGTTGTGGGGAAAGGGGTTGAGTGTGTACGAGTGTGTATGTATGTGTGGGTGTGTATATCCCACAACTGTTGCGAGGGATGAGGAGAGCTTTTAGCGGGTGGAATAGTGGGGACCAATTGGAGGTTTACATAGTAGCAATGCAAATATCATGGTACAGGTATATAGACACTCAATCATCATGTTACTTTTTAATGGTACGTTTACAAACATATATTTTGATAAATAGATAAATAGAATTGAAAGTTGTGTCTCATTATGGTAAGTGGTGAAATAAGTATAGCCAGTTATAATTGTGTGGGGGGGGGCAAAATATATTTATCCCACGGGCAAAGAAATTCAAAACAGGTGATGATATTAATGAACAATCATTTTGATCCAAATGTGCAAATTGTCTAAACAGATCATCAAGGTAGATGGATTATTTTAAATATGTTATTGGACAATAAACAGATATGGCTTATTAACCAATAGGGTCCAAACAATGATGATCCAAGCTACTTTTAAACTATATATAAGAATTGATCAACTCTAGAAGCAACACTAGACTCTATTATTATGGTGGGAGATATTAATATGGTTATAAATACCTCTATGAACCGTAAAGGAAATCACACTACAAACTCTCCCTCGGGCACTTAAGGAAATCATGAATGTCATGGATATATTGTATTTAGTGGATATATGGAGACCCTGACCGAGGGAGATATACATGGCGGAGGCTTAATCAAGCTAATCGTCTTGATTACTTTCTTATGTCATTCTCTCTCCGGCACCAAAAGTTTAAAATTGCTGATAGGGGACAGAATGCGGTTGGATCATCACATAATTGGCATATATATTACTCTTACAGGATTTCCACGTGTGTGAGGATATTGGAAATGTAATCAAAGCCTATTGGATGACAACTTGTTTATAACTAGAATTAAAGAATTTATAAATGACTTTTTCCGACATAACATACAGTTGAAGTCAGAAGTTTACATACACTTTAGCCAAGTACATTTAAACTCAGTTCACATTCCTGACATTTAATCCTAGTAAAAATTCGCTTTTATTTCTTTCACCACATTCCCAGTGGGTCAGAAGGTTACAAACACTCAATTAGTGTTTGGTAGCATTGCCATTAAATTGTGTAACTTGGGTCAAATGTTTCGGGAAGACTTCCACATGCTTCCCACAATAAGTTGGGTGAATTTTGGCCCATTCCTCCTGACAGAGCTGGTTTAACTGAGTCAGGTTTGTAGGCATCCTTGCTCGCACACGCTTTTTCAGTTCTGCCAAATAATTTCTATGGGATTGAGGTCAGGGCTTTGTGATGGCCACTCCAATACCTTGACTTTGTTGCCACAACTTTTGGGAGACCCATATGCTACCAAGCTTTAACTTCCTGATTGATGTCTTGAGATGTTGCTTCAATATATCCACATCTTGTTCCTCCCTCATGATGCCATCTATTTTGTGAAGTGCACCAGTCCCTCCTGCAGCAAAGCACCCCCACAACATGATGCTGCCACTCCGTGCTTCACGGTTGGGATGGTGTTCTTCGGCTTGCAAGCCTCCCCCTTTTCCCTCCAAACATAACGATGGTCATTATGGCCAAACAGTTGTATTTTTGTTTCATCAGACCAGAGGGCATTTCTCAAAAAAGTAAGATCTTCTTCCCCATGTGCAGTTGCAAACCTTTTTTTCTGACAGTTTTGGAGCAGTGGCTTCTTCCTTGCTGAGCGGCCTTTCAGGTTATGTCAATATAGGACTCGATTTACTGTGGATATAGATACTTTAGTACCAGTTTCCTCCAGCATCTTCACAAGGTCCTTTGCTGTTGTTCTGGGATTGATTTGCACTTTTTGCACCAAAGTACGTTCATCTCTAGGAGACACAACACGTCTTCTTCCTTGTTCATGAACCTACTTTGGTCCTATAGAAAATTTGTGGGCAGAACTGAAAAAGTGTGTGTGAGCAAGGAGGCCTACAAACCTGACTCATTTAAACCAGCTCTGTCAGGAGGAATGGTCCAAAATTCACCCAACTTATTGTGGGAAGCTTGTGGAAGGCTACCCGAAACGTTTGACCCAAGTTAAACAATTTAAAGGCAATGCTACCAAATAAAAATTGAGTCTATGTAAACTTCTGACCCACTGGAAATGTGATGAAAGAAATATAAGCTGAAATAAATCACTCTCTACTATTATTCTGACATTCTTAAAGTAAAGTGGTGATCCTAACTGACCTAAGCCAGTGAATTTTTACTGTGATTAAATGTCAGGAATTGTGAAAAACTGAGTTTAAATGTATTTGGCTAAGGTATACGTAAACTTCCGACTTCAACTGTAGATAACAATAATAAGTGATATCCGTATCGTGGTAGGCTGCACCACTTCTGTCATCCTTACTTCCAACCATTTATTCAAGTTGGATAATCTTTGGATGCCGACAGCAGTCGTACTATTGGAAGACATAGTAGCTCAGTTGGTAGAGCATGGCGCTTGTAACGCCAGGGTAGTGGGTTCGATCCCCGGGACCACCCATATGTAGAATGTATGCACACATGACTGTAAGTCGCTTTGGATAAAAGCGTCTGCTCAATGGCATATATTATTATATTATATATTACATAGCTTGGACTGTAACCTACAAAAGCCTATTCCTGCTCCTTCCCTGTGATCCATCAAACCCATTTGGTGTGTCATCATAGTGTTCTCTGACTTGTGATCAGTCTCGCTCTGCTGGAACAAACTTAAACTTGCACATTTTTTCAATGCTGATTTGAATGTCATTGTGAAAACAGAGAACATCCTTTCTGAATTTAAAAGTAATCCTCGTAGTAATCATCTAGTTTTTCAAAAGTATCTGTAATCTGATTACAATATTTTTGCTGGTAACATATTTGATTACAGTTACCGTTATTTTGTAATCCCTTTCATATTACATGTAATCCGTTACTCCCCAACCCTGCATCCTATAGCATGTTAACCTGGGTATTGTGCAACAGAGATGAGAACATGTTGTAAACTCACTCCACAGCCATCTAGAATTGTTTTAACTAGTTAGAAAGTAAGCCTGTATATTTGTAGTGACTGGGAGTATTGATACACCATCCAAAGTGTAATAACTTCACCATGCTCAAAGGGATATTTAATGTCTTCTTTTTTATTTTGATCCTTCTACCAATTCTTTGCGAGGCATTGAAAAACCTTGCTGGTCTTTGTGGTAACATCAGTGTTGTGAAATTCACTCCTCGACCAGATTTTAACAAATTAATTTATTCAAAACTGAAGGATAATCAAGAGAGAGTGAGAGAGTGAGAGAGTGAGAGAGTGAGAGGGTGAGAGAGTGAGAGAGTGAGAGAGCGAGAGAGGGTGTCATGTTTGTCATTTATTGTCATGTCTTGTCCCTGTGCTCCCCATGCTATTCGTTTCCCTCTGCTGGTCTTGTTTGGTTCTATCCTTCTCTCTCCCCCTCCCTCTCTCACTCTCTCGCTCTCTCTTCTCTCTGTCGTTCCGTTCCTGCTCCCAGCTGTTCCTATTCCCCTAATCATCATTTAGTCTTCCCACACCTGTTCCCGATCCTTTCCCCTGATTAGACTCCCTATTTATTCCTTTGTGATCCGTTCCTGTTCCGTCGGTTCCTCGTATTGTATTCACCATGTTGTGATTGCGTTTCGCCCTGTCCTGTCGTGTTTTTTGCCGTGATTGTGTATCACCCTGTCCTGTCGTGTTTTGTGCCTTCATCAGACGCTGCGTGTGAGCAGGTGTCTCAGTCGACTACGGCCTGCGCCTACCCGAAGCGACCTGCAGTCTGTGGCCGCTTCTCCAGTTGTTTTCCCTCTACAAATCTAGAGGATGTCAGTTATTCCGTTTTGAACATTATTAAACTCTGTTTCTGTTAAGTCGCTTTTGGGTCCTCTTTTACCTGCATGACAGAAGGAACCGACCAAAGAATGGACCCAGCGACTTCAGACGCTCGTTACACTGCCGTCGAGTTCCAAGGAGCCATGCTCGGCAGACACGAGCAGGAATTGTCTGCTGCTCGCCATGCCGTGGAGAACCTGGCCGCTCAGGTTTCCGACCTCTCTGGACAGTTCCAGAGTCTACGTCTCGTGCCACCTGTTACTCCCTGGCCTGCCGAGCCTCCAGAACCCAGGGTTAATAACCCACCTTGCTACTCCGGGCAGCCCACTGAGTGCCGCTCCTTTCTCACGCAGTGTGAGATTGTGTTCTCTCTCCAACCCCACACATACTCTAGAGAGAGAGCTCGGGTTGCTTACGTCATTTCACTCCTTACTGGCCGGGCTCGAGAATGGGGCACAGCTATCTGGGAGGCAAGGGCTGATTGCTCTAACAGATTCCAGAACTTTAAAGAGGAGATGATTCGGGTTTTTGACCGTTCAGTTTTTGGTGAGGAGGCTTCTAGGGCCCTGGCTTCCTTATGCCAAGGTGAACGGTCCATAACGGATTATTCCATTGAGTTTCGCACTCTTGCTGCCTCTAGTGAGTGGAACGAGCCGGCGCTGCTCGCTCGTTTTCTGGAGGGACTCCACGCAGCGGTTAAGGATGAGATTCTCTCCCGGGAGGTTCCTTCAGATGTGGACTCTTTGATTGCTCTCGCCATCCGCATAGAACGACGGGTAGATCTTCGTCACCGGGCTCGTGGAAGAGAGCTCGCATCAACGGTGTTTCCCTGCTCCGCATCGCAACCATCTCCCTCCTCTGGCTTTGAGACTGAGCCCATGCAGCTGGGAGGGATTCGCATCTCGAATAAGGAGAGGGAACAGAGGATCACCAACCGCCTGTGCCTCTATTGCGGAGTTGCTGGACATTTTGTTATTTCATGTCCAGTAAGAGGCCAGAGCCCATCAGTAAGCGGAGGGCTACTGGTGAGCGCTACTACTCAGGTCCCTTCATCTAGATCTTGTACTACTATGTCGGTCCATCTACGCTGGACCGGTTCGGGTGCTACATGCAGTGCTTTGATTGACTCTGGGGCTGAGGGTTGTTTCATGGACGAAGCATGGGCTCGGAAACATAACATTCCTTTCAGACCGTTAGACAGGCCTACGCCCATGTTTGCCTTAGATGGTAGTCATCTTCCCAGTATCAAATTTGAGACACTACCTTTAACTCTCACAGTATCTGGTAACCACAGTGAGACTATGTCTTTTTGATTTTCCGTTCACCGTTTACACCTGTTGTTTTGGGTCACCCCTGGCTTGTATGTCATAATCCTTCTATTAATTGGTCTAGTAATTCTATCCTATCCTGGAACGTTTCTTGTCATGTGAAGTGTTTAATGTCTGCCATCCCTCCCATTTCTTCTGTCCCTACTTCTCAGGAGGAACCTGGCGATTTGACAGGAGTGCCGGAGGAATATCATGATCTGCGCACGGTCTTCAGTCGGTCCCGAGCCAACTCCCTTCCTCCTCACCGGTCGTATGATTGTAGTATTGATCTCCTTCCGGGGACCACTCCTCCTCGAGGTAGACTATACTCTCTGTCGGCTCCCGAACGTAAGGCTCTCGAGGATTATTTGTCTGTGTCTCTTGACGCCGGTACCATAGTGCCTTCTTCCTCTCCGGCCGGGGCGGGGTTCTTTTTGTTAAGAAGAAGGACGGTACTCTGCGCCCCTGCGTGGATTATCGAGGGCTGAATGACATAACGGTTAAGAATCGTTATCCGCTTCCCCTTATGTCATCAGCCTTCGAGATTCTGCAGGGAGCCAGGTGCTTTACTAAGTTGGACCTTCGTAACGCTTACCATCTCGTGCGCATCAGAGAGGGGGACGAGTGGAAAACGGCGTTTAATACTCCGTTAGGGCATTTTGAGTACCGGGTTCTGCCGTTCGGTCTCGCCAATGCGCCAGCTGTTTTTCAGGCATTAGTTAATGATGTTCTGAGAGACATGCTGAACATTTTTGTTTTTGTCTATCTTGACGATATCCTGATTTTTTCTCCGTCACTCGAGATTCATGTTCAGCACGTTCGACGTGTTCTACAGCGCCTTTTAGAGAATTGTCTCTACGTAAAGGCTGAGAAGTGCTCTTTTCATGTCTCCTCCGTTACTTTTCTCGGTTCCGTTATTTCCGCTGAAGGCATTCAGATGGATTCCGCTAAGGTCCAAGCTGTCAGTGATTGGCCCGTTCCAAGGTCACGTGTCGAGTTGCAGCGCTTTTTAGGTTTCGCTAATTTCTATCGGCGTTTCATTCGTAATTTCGGTCAAGTTGCTGCCCCTCTCACAGCTCTTACTTCTGTCAAGACGTGTTTTAAGTGGTCCGGTTCCGCCCAGGGAGCTTTTGATCTTCTAAAAGAACGTTTTACGTCCGCTCCTATCCTCGTTACTCCTGACGTCACTAGACAATTCATTGTCGAGGTTGACGCTTCAGAGGTAGGCGTGGGAGCCATTCTATCCCAGCGCTTCCAGTCTGACGATAAGGTTCATCCTTGCGCTTATTTTTCTCATCGCCTGTCGCCATCTGAGCGCAACTATGATGTGGGTAACCGTGAACTGCTCGCCATCCGCTTAGCCCTAGGCGAATGGCGACAGTGGTTGGAGGGGGCGACCGTTCCTTTTGTCGTTTGGACAGACCATAAGAACCTTGAGTACATCCGTTCTGCCAAACGACTTAATGCCCGTCAAGCTCGTTGGGCGTTGTTTTTCGCTCGTTTCGAGTTTGTGATTTCTTACCGTCCGGGTAGCAAGAACACCAAGCCTGATGCCTTATCCCGTCTGTTTAGTTCTTCTGTGGCTTCTACTGATCCCGAGGGGATTCTTCCTTATGGGCGTGTTGTCGGGTTAACAGTCTGGGGAATTGAAAGACAGGTTAAGCAAGCACTCACGCACACTGCGTCGCCGCGCGCTTGTCCTAGTAACCTCCTTTTCGTTCCTGTTTCCACTCGTCTGGCTGTTCTTCAGTGGGCTCACTCTGCCAAGTTAGCGGGTCATCCCGGTGTTCGAGGCACTCTTGCGTCTATTCGCCAGCGCTTTTGGTGGCCGACTCAGGAGCGTGACACGCGCCGTTTCGTGGCTGCCTGTTCGGACTGCGCGCAGACTAAGTCGGGTAACTCCCCTCCTGCCGGTCGTCTCAGACCGCTCCCCATTCCTTCTCGACCATGGTCTCACATTGCCTTAGACTTCATTACCGGTCTGCCTTTGTCTGCGGGGAAGACTGTGATTCTGACGGTTGTCGATAGGTTCTCTAAGGCGGCACATTTCATTCCCCTCGCTAAACTTCCTTCCGCTAAGGAGACGGCACAAATCATTATTGAGAATGTATTCAGAATTCATGGCCTCCCGTTAGACGCCGTTTCAGACAGAGGTCCGCAATTCACGTCACAGTTTTGGAGGGAGTTCTGTCGTTTGATTGGTGCGTCCGTCAGTCTCTCTTCCGGGTTTCATCCCCAGTCTAACGGTCAAGCAGAGAGGGCCAATCAGACGATTGGTCGCATACTACGCAGCCTTTCTTTCAGAAACCCTGCGTCTTGGGCAGAACAGCTCCCCTGGGCAGAATACGCTCACAATTCGCTTCCTTCGTCTGCTACCGGGTTATCTCCGTTTCAGAGTAGTCTGGGTTACCAGCCTCCTCTGTTCTCATCCCAGCTTGCCGAGTCCAGCGTTCCCTCCGCTCAAGCGTTTGTCCAACGTTGTGAGCGCACCTGGAGGAGGGTGAGGTCTGCACTTTGCCGTTACAGGGCACAGACGGTGAGAGCCGCCAATAAACGCAGGATTAAGAGTCCAAGGTATTGTTGCGGCCAGAGAGTGTGGCTTTCCACTCGCAACCTTCCTCTTACGACAGCTTCTCGTAAGTTGACTCCGCGGTTCATTGGTCCGTTCCGTGTCTCCCAGGTCGTCAATCCTGTCGCTGTGCGACTGCTTCTTCCGCGACATCTTCGTCGCGTCCATCCTGTCTTCCATGTCTCCTGTGTTAAGCCCTTTCTTCGCACCCCCGTTCGTCTTCCCTCCCCCTCCCGTCCTTGTCGAGAGCGCACCTATTTACAAGGTACATAAAATTATGGACATGCGTTCTCGGGGACGGGGTCACCAATACCTAGTGGATTGGGAGGGTTACGGTCCTGAGGAGAGGAGTTGGGTTCCGTCTCGGGACGTGCTGGACCGTTCGCTCATCGATGATTTCCTCCGTTGCCGCCAGGATTCCTCCTCGAGTGCGCCAGGAGGCGCTCGGTGAGTGGGGGGGTACTGTCATGTTTGTCATTTATTGTCATGTCTTGTCCCTGTGCTCCCCATGCTATTCGTTTCCCTCTGCTGGTCTTGTTTGGTTCTATCCTTCTCTCTCCCCCTCCCTCTCTCACTCTCTCGCTCTCTCTTCTCTCTGTCGTTCCGTTCCTGCTCCCAGCTGTTCCTATTCCCCTAATCATCATTTAGTCTTCCCACACCTGTTCCCGATCCTTTCCCCTGATTAGACTCCCTATTTATTCCTTTGTGATCCGTTCCTGTTCCGTCGGTTCCTCGTATTGTATTCACCATGTTGTGATTGCGTTTCGCCCTGTCCTGTCGTGTTTTTTGCCGTGATTGTGTATCACCCTGTCCTGTCGTGTTTTGTGCCTTCATCAGACGCTGCGTGTGAGCAGGTGTCTCAGTCGACTACGGCCTGCGCCTACCCGAAGCGACCTGCAGTCTGTGGCCGCTTCTCCAGTTGTTTTCCCCTCTACAAATCTAGAGGATGTCAGTTATTCCGTTTTGAACATTATTAAACTCTGTTTCTGTTAAGTCGCTTTTGGGTCCTCTTTTACCTGCATGACAGAGGGAGAGATAAAAAATAAAAAAAACTTTCACTTACTTAGCTAGCAAATGCAGCTAGCTAGCTTAGCCTTCTCAAACACCCAGTTCAAAAAGAGGGATTTTATGTTAGCTAGGTGGCTACTATCCAACAGAACACTGGAACTTTTCCAATTCAAGGTAAGCTTTTGGTTTTACTAATTTATTGCCACCAGGGCCCACCAGTTAAACTGCTTTCTGACTCTACACTGTACTGCATGATTGTAGTGGGTTTACTAACACGTTAATTGTATTAGCTATGTTGACTATGACATTACTTGAGCTAATATGGTGACAACGATGTAGGTTGTGTGTAGCAGTTATGCTACCGTTTGGCTTGGAAATGAATACAACTTGGCTGCTATGAAAGTGAACTGTGTTTGCGTGTGATCAGGGGTGTATTCATTCTGCCGATTCTGTTGAAAAACGTTTCTTAAAAAGGAAGCAAGCGGAACGAAACAGGGATAAATATATAAGAATTTGTCCTATAGAAACTCTTGATTGCAACTGTTGGACTAATGATTGCACCCTAGATCAGATAATTGCAGACACGAGTGTGCCAGGCGGTATTGAATGTGTCATTGTCTGTCCATGTGTCACTCACTGTCTGTCACCTCAACATTTTCTTTCGACCTGTGTGCACCTACATTTCATACATAGGCTAGGTTGTAGCAACCTCATGATGGGTATAGGGTAAATTCAAGTATCATTTAGTAGCCTAAACATATCGACAGTTAACCACTATGCTGTAATAGAAATGTGTGAGTTGTTGCTATTTTCTTTTGGATCTGTATTATTCCATTATGTTGTGGTGTATTAGTGTAAAATGTGTCCTTGTGTTAGGGTCACTGTTTTCCTGCACCTCTCTCTCTCTCTCTCTCTCTCTCTCTCCTGCAGCCACTCTTCACTGTGCCCTGTGTTACCATAGCAACCGATAGCAATGTCAGGCCATGGCAATCTATTGCAGCAGCAGATGCAAAAGAAAGTAGGGAGGGCTCTCTCTCTGTGTCACACACACACACACTAGGAGGGCTTTCTCTCTCCATCTCCATTTGCCTTTCTCTGTCTCTCTACAGAGAGGGGGATGGGGGCGAGATGAGAAGAGAGGACAGGACAGGTTCAATCGGAGTTTGAGGGTTTCTTGTTTCACAGGGAAAGAACAGGAATAGGCTTTTTTTGTAAGCACATATACTCAAATATAAACCACACATAACTAGAATTACTGCAACAATTTGATTAAAGTCACTCTCTCAAAATATAAAAATCACTGTAATGCTGAATGAGGGTGAGCAAATGACAGGAAGTTAACTCATGAGAAATAACATGTTTACAGTGTGATAAGTGGTGCCATTTTACATCCACTATAAATCAAATAAAATGTTGCTCTGAACACAACAGTTGTACCGTGAAATGCTTTTACCTACAAGCTAAAGAATCATATAAAAAACAAAATAGTGAACAGTAAATAGTAACACAATAAGGTGCATTAGGAAAGTATTCAGACACATTGTTGCGTTACAGCTTTATTCTACAATTGATTAAATCGTTTTTCCCCCCCCTCATCAATCTACCCCATAATGACAAAGCAAAAACCGGTTTCTAGAAATTTTGCTAATTGATATATATTTTTAAATAAAACATTTACATAAGTATTCAGACCCTTTACTTAATAGTTTGTTGCACCGTTGGCAGCGATTACAGCCTTGAGTCTTCTTGTGTTTGACACTACAAGCTTGGCACACCTGTATTTGGGGAGTTTCTCCCATTCTTCTCTGCAGATCCTCTCAAGCTCTGTCAAGTTGGATGGGGAGCGTCGTGCACAGCTATTTTCAGGTCTCTCCAGAGATGTTAGATCGGGTTCAAGTCCGGGCTCTGGCTGGGCCACTCAAGGACATTCAGAGACTTGTCCCGAAGCCACTCCTGCGTTGTCTTGGCTGTGTGCTGAGGGTCGTTGTCCTGTTGGAAAGGGGAACCTTCACCCCAGTCTGAGGTCCTGAGTTCTCTGGAGCAGGTTTTCATAGAGGATCTCTCTGTCCCTGCCGCTGCAAAACATCCACACAGCACAATGCTGCCATCACCATTCTACACCGTAGGAATTACGCTAGGTTTGCTCCACACGTGACGCTTGGCATTCAGGCCAAAAGGTGAATTATTGGTTTCATCAGACCAGAGAATCTTGTTTGTCAAACTCAAGCGGGCTGTCATGTACCTTTTACTGAGGAGTGGTTTCCGTCTGGCCACTCTACAATAAAGGCCTGATTGGTGGAGTGCTGCAGAGATGGTTGTCCTTCTGGAAGGTTATCTCATATCTACAGAGTAACTCT